>NW_011495013.1:2664497-2665066 GCF_000754665.1 Bison bison bison | reverse complement strand
GTTTTCTGAATGTTGAGCTTTAAGCCAAATTTTTCACTCTCCACTTTCACTTTCATCAAGAGGCTTTTTAGTTCCTCTTCACTTTCTGCCATAAGAGTGGTGTCATCTGCATATCTGAGGTTATTGATATTTCTCCCAGCAATCTTGATTCCAGCTTGCGCTTCTTCCTCTAGTCAGTAGGTACATTGAATTACTAACATGCTTAATTAAAGACTGAGGTGTCCTGATTGCTCTCTTCCTCAAATCATGCTTCTCCCTGATTTCTTGTTTATGAATTATCTTCCTCCATACTATCTAACAATACTAACAATCTCTCTGTCTGCACTTCATTGGCCCTTGAAAATCAGCCCTGTGCTTCATTTTCTGGTTTGCCTCTCTTGACTTTTGCACCAAGTATCTTCCAGGTGGTATAATCTGGAAGCAATTAGGTTCTGTAAGTCAACGCCTTTTTCCTAAGCTTCCAAAGGTATAAACACAGCAAGGACCATATTCCTGAGCCTCTCAGCTGTGGCTGCTGTCAAGAAAGTTGTGCAAAGATAAGGCCAGCATGCTGCTGCTTCTGCTGCTGC
>NW_011495013.1:2620426-2664378 GCF_000754665.1 Bison bison bison | reverse complement strand
ACCCCATAGAGGGCAGCCCACCAGGCTCCCCTGTCCCTGGGATTCTCCAGGCAAGAACACTGGAGTGGGTTGCCATTTCCTTCTCCAATGCATGAAAATGAAAGGTGAAAGTGAAGTCACTCAGTTGTGTCTGACTCCTAGCAACCCCATGGACTGCAGCCTACCAGGCTCCTCCATCCATGGGATTTTCCAGGCAAGAGTACTGGAGTGGGGTGCCATCGCCTTCTCCAAAGGCCAGTATACTAGTGTCCATTCTCTGGTTCCATGGACTGAGAGGAAGAGTAGAGGCTTCTTGCCTCCAGTGGGCTCAGAAATAGTGCCTAGAGGGACCCTGATGCAGTCTTCTAAAAACATTTCTGAAAACCCAACCTAGCTTGCTTCCTTTAGCTTCTCCAATTATTTTCAAAGCACCTATTTTGGGGGCAGGTAACCTCTTTCTCGGAGAAGGCAATGGCACCCACTCCAGTACTCTTGCCTGGAATATCCCATGGATGGAGGAGTCTGGTAGGCTGCAGTCCATTGGGTCACTAAGAGCTGGACACAGCTGAGCGACTTCACTTTCACTTTTCACTTTCATGCATTGGAGAAGGAAATGGCAACCCACTCCAGTGTTCTTGCCTGGAGAATCCCAGGGACCGGGGAGCCTGGTGGGCTGCCGTCTATGTGGTCGCACAGAGTCGGACACGACTGAAGCGACTTAGCAGCAGCAGTAGCAACCTCTTTCTGCTTCAAATACTTAGAGTGGTATTCATAATTATAGCAGATTTAAATGAGTATGAGGGATAGGGCAGAGCCATGAAGAGCTTATGGCACAGAAATACAATTTCAAACTGAGCATTAGACATTAGACATTGGACATCTCTATTATTTTCTTTGGATTAATTCCTTGTGGGAGTTTTTGTTGCATACATTACACCATATCAAATCCCAGCTACATGCAATCTCACCCCTTGTTTCTAGATTGTTTCTGACTTGCCAAATTCTCCCTAATTGCAGAGAAATTCACTTTCCTCATTTCCCAGCCCAAACCTAGTTCTCAAGCCAATTTTGTACACCCAAACCCAGCAGCATGCACAGCAGCACAAAATAACCCATCTAACAGGAACTACTCTCTTATACGGCAGTAGTGCTTGCACACAATAATTTCTTCATTCACTAGATGATAACAGTTGATGTGAAAGCCAATGGAACAAGAGCTGATATGTCACATGAGAAGTTTAAAGTGTGATAAAGTGTGACCATATGGTGTTATCAGAGATTATCAAGTTTCCTCCATCACATGACAGGAGAAAAGCTTTATGTACTTCCCAAAGGGATACCACTGGAGCAGAATGAAAAGGCAAGTCAGTATCCAAAAGCCTGTTTGCTTGCACGCGCTCTCGCGCGCGCTCTCTCTCTCTCTCTCTCTCTCATCTCCAGCTCCCAGTTATGGAAATCAATCCTGCCTGGGCACTTCCAATCTGAATACACAGGTCTTTAATCCAGTGCTATTTTTCCAAGTTATGTTAATTGCTGTGTTTCCTTCTATCTATCCCTCTTTCCCTTTTTTAGAATCTCTAGTCTTTATACTTCAGAACTCCTGATGGTGCCTCAAAATCTCATAGCTTCTTCCTCATGATTTTATCCTCTTTGTATTTTTGCTGTTTTACAATGTTTTTCTACTTGACCTTCCAGGACGATCTCTATGGTGACTAAAGTGAAAGTCACTCAGTCATGTCTGACTCTTTGTGACCCCATGGACTGTAGCCCACAAGGCTCCCCTGGCCATGGAATTTTCCAGGCAAGAATCCTGGGGTAGGTAGCCATTCCCTTCTCCAGGGGATCTTCCCAACCTAGGGGTCAAACCGGGGTCTCCTGCATTGCAGGCAGATTCTTTACCATCTGAGCCACTAGGGAAGCCCATCTCTTCTCAATTCATCCACTCAGATTTTAAATTTTAAAATTATCAGATTTTTAAATTTCAGAAAGTCTTTATAAAACTATAATAGAATCTCCTTAAGCTTTCTCTTAAAACATTTTGTTGTGGTTATTCTGGTAGTCATCTGTCTCCTCTAATAGTTTTATTACTATACTAGAAGATTTCGTATCCTTTTATCCATTCTTTCTCTCTCTTTCTCACTCACCCTGCCTCTCTCTCTTCTCTTGTTTTATCTCAAAGACACTGCTGCTGAATCTCCTCAGACTACAATAATTTCTTTAGCATCCCCATAAGTTTATTTACATCCCAAGCTAATGGAGTACCTGTAAGTGATGGAAATCCCCAAGTGGTAGGAAGTATTGCTCTTCACAAACAGGGATATAAAGTGAGAAACTCTTTAGTTCCCTCCACAAACACAAGAAGAAGCGTGACTGCTAATCTCCAAATCAGGACGTCAGGAGGGTCACAAGGCCTTGACAGTCAGCAGGTCTCCCGAGAATGACCATGAATGGAGTGGTGACGCTCTTTCTCTGGGGGATCCACAGATCTGAGGTACACCTTTCTTCAGGAGCAAAAGAATTCAGATTTCCCTCCCGGGTCAACTGCCAGGCCCAGAACTGAGAATCATCCTAAAAATCCAGCCCCTAGAAAGGTCAAAGTGTTCACACACCCTAAGTCTGGCACCTGTTTCTCTACGGAGACAAGAGTAGATAGTTGGGTTAGAGTTGAGAATGGATGTGTCGGGCCACCATCTCATCAGAATTCTGATCATGTTGATGAAAATGGACGAGACAAAAATAAAGATGACAGGCAAGATAGATTGAAACAGCCAGTATTGTTTGGTTTATGCCTCATCACTTTCCACAAAAGATTTACTATGACTTACAGTAGAGTACACACAGTAAAACAGCAAAATGTAAACAGAGATTAAAAATAAGAACCAAGCGAAACATAATTTAGAAGAAGAGATCTAGACAATGAAAAATGAAATCAGTAACTTTTATCTTGAGCTGGATCAATGGGCAGATTAGCCAGGAGGTTGCCTGGGACACTGATGTCTAATGGATAATAAAACTTTACTAGGGTAAATTCACACAATGTAAATTGCTCCCACTCCCATTAAAGTAGATAGAATGGAGTCAAAATTCTAAATACTCCTTAATGTACTACTTTACTTTTTTCCTTCCAGTTTCACTGAAATATAATTGACATACATCAATATGTAAGTTTAAGGTGTACAACAAAATGATTTGACTTACATACATCATGAAATAACTTCCACAGTAAGTTTAATGAACATTTCATATAGATACAAAAATAAAAAGAAAATAAATTTTTTCTTGTGATTAAAACTCAGGATTTACTCTCAAGAACATTCATATATAACATATGGCAAAGTTAGTTATATTTATCATGCTGTGTATTACATCCCTGCTGCTGCTAAGTCGCTTCAGTCGTGTCCGACTCTGTGAGACCCCGTAGATGGCAGCCCACCAGGCTCCCCCGTCCCTGGGATTCTCCAGGCAAGAACACTGGAGTGGGTTGCCATTTCCTTCTCCAATGCATGAAAGTGAAAAGTGAAAGGGAAGTCGCTCAGTTGCATCCGACTCTTAGCGACCCCATGGACTGTAGCCCACCAGGCTCCTCCATCCATGGGATAGTACTTACTTATCTTAAAATTAGAAGTTTGTGCCTTTTGACTGCCTTCATCCAATGCCCCCTCACCCTCACCTTCCTGCCTAACCTCTGATAAGCACAAATATGATCTCTTTGCTACTTTATCTTTTGAAAATTTTTCTCCTACCCTTACAAAATTTTAGTGAGTTAGCTGTCAGCAAAACAAGCTGAGGTTTTAAAAACAAAACCAGACGTAGATCTGCTTACAGGGATGAGTAATTCAGTTTATTAAACTTAAAATCTGTACTTCTAAAAAGTTTTCTTGAAACTCTATAACTCCATAACATCTACCAATTAAAAATTATAGCACAAAAAAATGGAAAGATAAAAATTAGATAAATAGAAAAAGTTTGACACATATTTTAGATAGTATTAATGCCTACCTCCTTTTATCATGCTTTGCAGATACTCCATTTATTACAAACTGAAGGTGTGTGGCAACCCTGCATTGTCAGAGGATGGTTAGCATCTTTTAGCAACAAAGTAATTTTTTTGAATTAAGGTATCTTCATTGTCTTTAGACATAATGCTACTACACACTTAGGCTACAATACAATGTAAACATAAGTTTGACATGCACTGGGAAACCAAAAAAAAAAAAAAACTCATGTGACTGACCTTAAGACAATATTCACTTTATTATAGTAGTCTGGCACTGAACCTGCACTATCTCCAAGGAAGGCCTGTATGTGATTCTGTCTGTTATAACTTAGTAGGAAAAAGTTTATCCTCACCACCACTACATAAAAGTTTAAAATAAATTTTTAAAATTTCTGTCTGGAAACAAATTCAAGTCTGTAACCTGCCTATTAAGTCCTACATCTCACTGTGCCCTTATGTGAAGCACATTCAGCAATAAGCCTTATTCAAACAGTTCTAACTCAGTTTCAGCTTTCCCAGAAACCAGAGTCTTTACTACAATAACATATTATCTACCTCGTTCAAGTACCTATCTATGGAAATACCTAGAATTACTTTTAAATTTATAACATTTGAAGGAAAAAAATTGTTTAATTGATAACTACTAGTCAATGGCACCCCACTCCAGCACTCTTGCCTGGAAAATCCCATGGCGGAGGAGCCTGGTAGGCTGCAGTCCATGGGGTCGCTAAGAGTCGGACGAGAATGAGTGACTTCCCTTTCACTTTACACTTTCACGCATTGGAGAAGGAAATGGCAACCCACTGCAGTGTTCTTGCCTGGAGAATCTCAGGGACGGGGAGCCTGGTGGGCTGCCGTCTATGGGGTCACACAGAGTCGGACATGACTGAGGCGACTTAGCATAGTATAGTCACATTCTTTGAATGGGAGCAGGTGAGTTCCTCTATAAACTGCATGAACACTAGAATTCCTAGCAGAAAGTGAGATCAAACCAGTAAATCCTAAAGGAAATCAATCCTGAATATTCACTGGAAGGACTGGTGCTCAAGCTGAAGCTCCAATTCTTTGGCCAATGGATGCAAAGAGCTAACTCATTGGAAAACATCCTGATGCTGGGAAAGATTGAGAGCAAGAGGAGAAGGGGACGGTGACAGAGGATGAGATGGGTGGATGGCATCACCGACTCAATGGACATGAGTTTGAGCAAACTCAGGAAGATAGTGAAGGAAAAGAAAGCCTGTTGTGCTGCAGTTCATGGGATTGCATGAACTGTTGCTAAGTTCATATCATGACTTAGCAACTGAACAACAACAAAGTAACTACAAACTATACAACTTATGTCATAAATCCCTTAGCTCGATCCCCCAAATGCATAGAGTCTCTCCAAGGCTACACACCATGAGAGAAAGTATGTCAGAAGAAAATTCAGAGTGGAGAAAGTAGTCTTAGCTGATTGCTGTTAAAATACTGTATTTTTTTTTTCAAATTTTACAAAACTTTGTAACCATTAGAAGCCACTGCTAGGGCCCCTCTTTTCAGGGCCTGAGATGGGGCTAGTGCACGTGAGGGGCCCTGGGGCTTCAGCTTCATAGAAAATCCAGCTCTGCAGAGACCCTTCCCCAAAGGCAGGGAACCAACTTAATCAGAAGCCTTCACTTCTGTTGATAAGAGGGAAAATATTTCTAGGACTCTCAAGCAATATCAAAGAATAAGTTAACTTCTTATAAGACCACCTTTACACTACCCTTTTTGAACTTTTAACTTTTTATTTATTTTTACTGAAGTATAGTTGATTACAATGGGCTTCCCTGGTGGCTCAGATGATAAAGAATCCACCTGCAATGTGGGAGATCTGGGCTCAATCCCTGGGTTGGGAAGATCCCCCGGAGGAGAGCAGGGCAACCTACTCCATTATTCTTGCCTGGAGAATCCTCATGGACAGAGGAGCCTGGCGGGCTACAGTCCATGGGGTGGCAAAGAGTTGGACACGACTGAGCAGCTAAACACCACACAGTTGATTACAATGTTGTTAATTCCTATTTTACAGCAAAGTGATTCAATTTTACATATATATTCTTTTTTAATATTCTTTTCCATTATGATTTATCATAAGACTTTGTTTTAATTAACAGACAACTGCTTTACAATGTTGCATTAGTTTCTGCCATACAACAATGTGAATCAGCTATAAATATACATATATCCCACCCTCTTGAGCTTCCCTCCCACATGTGCCCCTTTTAATTTACTTATTTTCTTGGATTAGTCTTGCTCTGAAAAACCTGAGGAGCATCCAGACAAAGACAAGCAAACAATTTATAGCCAGGAAGAAAACATATTGATGTATTTGTTGTTCAGCTTATGACATTTTGAAACCTGAGAACATTCTAGAACATTTGGTTTGCCCATGTTGTATTACCATTTCAGACTCATCTTAACCTTGTAAATGCTAAGCTGAAAAGATTCTGTAGCACTTAGCCACAGGTAGTTCCTCTTCTGACTTGTTTTCATTGCAGCATGAACCTCTGAGGAGTCACTGACTTAATTCAATTTTCAGGCCCATTAATCTGGAATTTCAAATCAAAAGACAGATGATGCAGCTCCCCAATAGGTTGGCAGGGCAAAAGAAAATGTGGCAGCAACATCTTAAAACTCCTCTTGCTGCCTACAAAATTAGTGTGCACGCCATTCCCCAGCCCTGACCTACTTGAGGATGGCTCCTTAAATGTGGTGTTTGCGGGGAGGCCACTGCACGTCTCTTCATTGTTTGTCATTAATCCTAAGGAGCCTAGTCTTTAAGCATTGTGAAATAGACAACGCATGGTTTGGGAATCCCTGTGTCTTCCACTCCAGTCTCTCCAGTTTGACCATCAATTTCCTTAGGAATCCATAGGTCTCTTTATTGTCCTTCTCCCTTCTAGTAACCTGTTTTTCAGGAAGATATCTGATGGAACAGAAAGCAAGAACAAAATGCCCACGCTCAGATATCTCAGGCACAAAGCAGTACATTTTAGTGTTTCACCAGCAGTATTTACGGACACTGGCTGCACATTAAAATTACCCAGGGACTTCTAAAAACAATTTCAATAGCTGGGCCCTGATCCAGACTAATAAAGCAGATACTCTAGGGGTCAGATCCAAGCATGGGGACGTTTCTAGTATGTCCCCAGGTGAATCTGTTTTGCCATTTTCATTTTCATGGGGAAAGGAAACAGAAGGGAAAATCTGGAGAACCATTTGCAGAATTTCAGGCAACAGAAAGCAAGGGAGGTATTTGAGGGAACAGATGGCAGAGGGCTTTTTCAGCAGCCTGAAATTCCTAAAGTCCTCGATTTATTCTCCCATTCATAGACAGAGGCTGCTCTAAAATTGCTGCACCTATAGCAACCATATTAGCATCAAACAGACCACTTGAAGGGCCATTATCTTCTAACAATCCAGTCCCAAGACATCTGTGTAAAGTCGCTTTCATATTTCAGTTATGGATTTCACCCACTGTACATTGTGCATGTCACAAAGAGTGACAGCAGATGTCAATACAGGACAGAAATTGTTATTTCTCTGTTAATGTTGTTTATTAGCAAGCATTATATGAGCCCCCACCTAAAGACCTGTCCTAGGAGCCATCAGGAGACTAGGAAACAACGGCAGAACTAATCCTTCCTTAGCTGTACAGAGTTCTATGACTTTGAGGCAAATCTCTCCTATGAATACTGAACACTTTAGAAAGACCTCATAGGAGATAAAATTTTGGAGTCAACAAAGAGCAAATTACTTCCCCAAACTGTCTCTTTTCTTCTCTCCCTGAAATTCCTGTTTCTTCTAGATGCACCAAAGCAAGTTTCAGAAAGGTAATGCTACACTGTAGCACCTACTGCTCCCTTGACATACATTGGTCACCAGATCACCTAGAAAAAAATCCCTCAAGGTTTAGAGCCCTGAGTGGGAAAGCTCTATACTAGAAGAAGGGATCAGAACAGTACAAGCCTCAGTGAGGCAGTGTGAATACTGCAGGCCTGGAAAGGACATGGGTGCCCAAAAGAAAAAAGCATTCAGAGAGGGCAGGAGAAAAGGCTGGAAGAATAAGGATATCACAACCTCTACCTACTTCCCAAGTGTCACCTGGATGGGTCGGGGCTCTTTGTTTTCAGGACAATCTGTTGCTGGTTTGAACGGTTTTGGCTCTATGGCCTTCGTGTTATTTGACCATTCTCCACCAGTTTTCACCTGACTTCTTGCAACCCAGCTCCCCCTGCTGCCTGCTCCTGGTTTCTGCCTAATTCTTCCTCTCACCAGCTGCCCCCACCACTGCTTGACCCCAAACATAGGGTAGGATGATGTGTCTTTAAAATAAAATTGAAAAGTGTACAATAGGCCATTGGGAAGCAAAGGAGAAGTAGGGTACATGGTGGCAGTGTGTGTGTGTGTGTGTGTGTGCGCATGCACACATGCGCTCAGTTGTGTCTGACTCCTTGTTACCGTATGGGTAGTAGCCTGCCAGGTTCCTCTATTCATGGAATTCTCCAGGCAAGAATAATGGAGTGGGCCGCCATGCCCTCCTCCAGGGGATCTCCCCACCCAGAGATCGAACCCACGTCTCCTGCATTGGCTGGTGGATTCTTTACCACTCCGCCACCTGGGAAGCCCCTGGTGGTAATAGTAATAGCAATTGTATTACTAAGACTCTGCATGTTTATTGTGAACAGGTGTTTCAGCAGTGATCGGGCAATGCTCCCATTTCCAGGAATGCGTTCTTCCCTTCCCCCTTCCTCTCAATGGGATATTCTTATACTATTCTCTGTCTGGAAAGACAGAGTTCGAAGCACATATGAAAAGGTCACATAAACTCCAGGCTCAATGGAGCAGTCTGAGGATGTGTCCTGCTACATAGCGTGTGAGACCTGAGTCTGAATGAACGCGGTTTAGTATTTTTCTGTAGAAATTCTAAGGTTAATGCAATCTGTAGAATTATGGGATATACACATATACAAGGAACTTTTATGACATTGCTGTTACACACTACCTCTCGTGAGCATTCTTAGAGTATTGGTGCCTTGAGAGTAAATTCAGTGAAACAGAGGAGGATGACATAGAAAGAGGTAGCAGATGCTCAGGGATATTCATACACTTGTCCCCTCCTTCCTTTGTATCCAGTGCACAGACTTTGAGCCCATGAAGGACATTGGACCTGACACACTCAGGTTCAAAATCAAGCTCCATTTTTCATAGGCTCCGGCATCTTGAGCATAATATGATGTAAGAGTTTAAGGCCAAAACTGAAGGCTCAATATCCTATGCTCCTTTCTTATGTATAAAACCAAGACAGCTTCTGATGGCCCAACAGCAGGTCCTCATCCCAGTCTGTTCCTGTCACTACGGTCGCCAACCCGGACAAAGCTCTTCATCAGAGGGACCAGGCACAGGGTACCCATCCCTGAGTTTTGAGTTTCAGCTCCCTGAAAGGCCTCACAAATATTAAAATCAAGTCACATCCTCTCCTGGGAACCAGGGGTCACTCCACCCTCTTGATTCTATTGATATACAGCCTGCCTCACAGTCCCTGGTTGTCCATTCTGTTCTTGAGAACAAACCTGCATGGCCCTGACCAGCAGCATGCAGTGTCCTCCTCCCCTCACTGGAAGTGCATGTGGCTATGAAACCGCTGTCAGTCTCATCTGTCCACTGTCCAGTGTCTTGTGTTCAGCCATCCTCTTCCCCATAACCCTCGGGCAGGAATCCCTCCATCACCAACAGGGTGAGTAGGAGGTGATCAACACATATGCATTACCTCTCTTGTTCTTTAATCTATGAAATAGGAATTAAAATGACATCAGTTATCTTGCACAGTCTCTGGAACAAATGTTCCCTTCTCCCTGAAGACGGGAGCCTCTGATCTCAAGAACCACTTTCTTCGTTGTGACTTACCTGTCCTTTCTTTGAACTCTTAGAATAACAGTTGTTACTCTAATAATATGTATATTATCTTTGCATATGTATTCATCCTGACTGCCACTCCCAAAACTGTAAAGGAAATAGTATATTTTACACTTCTGTCCTATGCCTCAAAACACTTTATGTATGTTTGTGACCATCTTAGATGTGAGGTGAAATTTCTACATCATGTCATTGATGGTCACTTAGTGCTATTTGGCTGGCAAATGGACTGATCTGGAGGAGCCAAGATAACCTTCCTTTCGAGTCTAGTGCTTCAGTGGAGATGGCTGGAAGGCTGCGCTCATTTGAGACTCTCAACTGCAGTGCTGAGTCATAAGACTGTATTATATACGTGGAAGCACTAGGTTCCAAGAGCAAATACTTTGCGAGTGAAATGGAAAGACCTTTATCACCTATCCTTGGAAGTCACAGGGTGTCACCTCAACATATACTACCAGTCAAGCAGTCACAAGCCCTTCAGTTTCAAAGAGAGGGGACATAGACTCAACCTATTGGTGGGAAGTATGTCATAGAATTTGGGGCCAGTTTTAAAGCCACTGCAGATATTAGTGAAAGTCGCTCAGTTGTGTCCAACTCTTTGCAACCCTGTGGACTATACAGTCCATGAAATTCTCCAGGACAGAATACTGGAGTGGGTAGCTGTTCCCTTCTCCAGGGGATCTTCCCAACCCAGAGGTCAAACCCAGGTCTCCCACATTGCCTGTAGATTCTTTACCAGCTGAGCCACCAGGGAAGCTCAATAGATATTATCCCAACTCTAAAAAGAAGTAAATATGGACTAACAGAGGGATTGAAAACTTGCTATACGTCATGCAGCAGGGGAACCATACTGACAGCTGGACAGCGTATTCATTAATCACAGTCCAAGATAGGGGCCCCTCAGGGACTTGCGTTACCTATTTAATTAAGATAGTATATGTTGAAATCTTTAAATGTTCTTCAAAGAACTCCCAGTGTATAAAGAGAGAGCTGCTTCCTATAGCCCATGTATTCCTGAAACAATTACTCCCACAAGTCAGAGCATATAGTTTACTGTAGAGGGAAGGTTTATCACTTTGCCAGAGCCAGCATATGGTTATAACACCTCTGTAAGAGTGATTGAAATGATTTGGGAAGATGTGTCTAAGTCGTGTCACATCACCAAAGATTTTGAGGCACCCTAAAAGAAGTCTGATTTAAAGACAATACGGCCAATGTGGTTGCTGTTGAAACTTGCTTTGAATTTGCATCATTCCTGCCTTGAAACGCAAAGTTACTAAAATCTGACTTTTCCAGAACCTGTTTAATTATCATGTTGAACGTGAACATGAACATGAAAGCTGCTCATTTGTGTCCGACTCTTTGCAACCCCTTGGACTATACAGTCCATGGAATTCTCCAGGCCAGAATACTGGAGTGAGTAGCCTTTTCCTTCTCCAGGGGATCTTCCCAACCCAGGGATTAAACCCAGGTCTCCCATATTGCAGAAGGCAATGGCAACCTACTCCAGTACTCTTGCCTGGAAAATCCCATGGACAGAGGAGCGTGGTGGATTCTTGACCAGCGGAGCCACAAGGGAAGCCCATCGTGTTGAATATGAGTTCATTTACTACTTGTCCCAAAGGCTAAAGTGTGTGTTGTGCATGTATATGCACATGTGCTTTTTGTTGGGGGGTGAGGCTATTAGAGACAGCATTAGCACATTACTTCAAACACATTACTCTGTGCAAAAATGATCCTATCTGTGGGAGACGCTGACAAGAGAACTGACTTAGAGGGAACATAACAACACGGTAGTGGCAAAAAATGCAAAAGATGGTGGCACAGGGACTTAGGCTCCTGATGAGAAATTCACTGAAGAATCAAGGGGCATAGCAATGAGCCAGGGTGACATCATGAAGAGACAACAGAACAACCTGCAGGCCGGGGCTGGAATCCCAGATCAGACACTTCACAGCCACCTGAAATATAACCGACGGCCAAATGTATCTGAGCCTGTTTTTTTACATGCAAAATGGAGGTGACAACACCAAAATAAAGCACTGATGCAAAAATGAAGTGACTGTACTTTCTAGGTACTTAATTAATGCTGTTTGACGATGATTAAAAATTCTCAGTTTCCTCTGATCAACTGTAAATTTCATGATTGGAAGAAACAGCTATCGAATTCCTTGCTGTATTGAGAGCATCCGGCACCTGGCAGGGCACATGTTAAGAATCTGGTAGCTATTTGATATATTATGCATGAATGAATCAATAGTTGGGACAGAGTAAACAGTAGCAAAAAAAATGGGGCTAGGGAAGAGATGCTGTGGCAGCATCTCCAAGTCAATAAGAACATGAGCTTAGGAAAGAGAAAAGACTTAGAATGTCAGGGTGCCTCTCATAGCTGAAGGCAGTTGTGAGGTTCTTAATCCCTCCCTTGTGGGTTGTGGTGAAGAAATGAAGAGCTGTATGCAAAGGGACCTGCACAGTGCAATCTTCAGCACTGACTCTTGCCATTAAGTGTCGTTAATCATCTGGATTAGCGTACCCTTTCCAATTCTCTGGCATTCCTCCTCACTATGAATCCAATATACTTGTGCATATACCCAGTTAGAACAAGAATCTGGTGAGCCTGTAAACTTTCATGAACATTCTGCAGACCTACAAATCTGTGCTTTTTTTCTTTTCCTGATTTAAATGCTCTGGCTATAGGTTCCTGCTAATGCTATTGATTGCTTCAATGTCACAGCTAGTATTTTTTAACTTAGTGAGGATGTTTAGCATGGCAGGAAAATGAATATAAAGCTCCACACTACAATTATCAAAGCATGCTATTTTAATTCAAAATACAGTGATTCATACTTTATTCCACCTCCCCCCCCCAGCAGTTGACATGTGCGCTTATCTGATTAAATTTTATTTTTTTGTTCTCTGTAATGGCTTGTCTCCATTAATTATATACTAAGCCCATTTCTCCCCAAACTAGCTGCAACATTTCAGTGTTCTCATCACAAAATGTCAAACTCAAAATTGATTCTGTAATTTAAATATATGGCTGCATAGTCTTTTGACCTCTGTAAAGAAATGTGTTTGTTGTGTTCCTTTTTACACCAAAACTTGTATTTTTCCACTGTCTTTCTTTTTAAATTACAAAGTCAATACATGCTCTGGTCTACACATTGATTGCAGAAGTCAAAGGTATTCTGTCCCAGTATTATATTTCTTAAATGCACTCTCTAGATTTCAGAGTTCCATTCAAATACTAAGTCTGATTCAGTCAATACCCAGTCTCTTTTCCTTCCTTCATAAAGAGAAAATACTGCAATACTATCTTAAAGGAACATTGTAGGGAATCTTTGGTCT
The DNA here is from genome assembly GCF_000754665.1 of Bison bison bison. Taxonomy (NCBI): domain Eukaryota; kingdom Metazoa; phylum Chordata; class Mammalia; order Artiodactyla; family Bovidae; genus Bison; species Bison bison. The sequence continues at coordinate 2,651,120 of NW_011495013.1, read as the reverse complement.
GAATTTTCTAAAAATAAGTCCATGAATAAGATAGTTGCAAAAGAAGAAACACAAATGTGCAAGAAACACAGGAAACCATGTCACCTTTACTATGGCAAGGAAGGAAAGACTCCTTTCCCCCTAGCCTCCTAGGTTCTCCAGCTGGGGCTCTATAAGTGGTTGGGAAAAAGACAGATTAATAGGAGAAAAGCATACAGGTTTATTTAATATAAATTTTCCTTGACATGGAGCCTTCATAAGGAAATGAAGACCCAAAGAAATTGTTAAACCTGGGCATTTTTATATCAGGTCTGATGAAGAAAGTTATGGGAAAAATATATAGGACAAAGGGGTATGAGCCAAAGTAGTAAATGGGAAACAGCCAGACTGTGTGTTCACATTCCTATCAGTGTCAATCACCTCTGGGATACAGGTATTCATTTCCTCCAGTATAAGGAGAGCACCTCTCACAAGAAGGTTTTATGGTCTGCTTGGGGGAGAAGGGCCAGGTTAGAGACTTATTCCAGGACCTGCAGTTTTCTCACATTCTTTCAGGTTAAAATAGTCAGCATGCCATATTGTGGGGTGGTGTGTTCTGAACCCATCACTATCAAATAAGGACTAATATAACCAGCATGTACCTAGTGCTTCAGGAGATGCTCGTGGTAAAGAGCCTGCCTGCTAATGCAGCAGAGTTAAAGAGACATGGGTTCGATCCCTGGGTCAGGAAGATCCTTGAAGGAGGGTATGGAAACCCACTCCAGTATTCTTGCCTGGAGAATCCCATGGACAGAGGAATCTGGCGGGCTACAGTTCATAAGGTCGCAAACAGTCGGACACGACTGAAGCGGCTTAGCACACACACACATGCATGATTCACACAGATGATTGAAAAATAGATATATAGACTGATATAGACATATAGATATGTATAAAGTAGTATTACATGCAGGGAAAAGAACACAAAATTTTTAGAGAGTAAATTTTTGAATTAAATACATAGATATGCATAAAAATTTATGAAAGATAATGTACCTAAAATATTAAGTACTGAAAATTTTGTTGCTGGTGTAACCCAGATATATGCCTGTTTCTTTTTCCTTCTACCGGTTCAGCAGTATTTCTGATATTTAAAACTAGGGCATAGGATCACAGCTCATTTCTCTCCCTTCAAGTTGCAAAGTGAGTTTACATAAATATTTGAGCTGAACTCTGAGACTTTCCCTTACACACACCATCATACTACGGTCTGCAGGCTCGTGTGCCGGCATTGCCCTTCTTCCCTGAAGGGATGAAGGATGAGATCATCTCCTTTGTGTGAGGTAGCACTTTAGACAGAACTAATTTTTGGATTTCTCCAGTAACCATTTCACCTCGAGAATGATTTAGGCATAAAATCTGGGAACGAAAAAGAAAAGATAGTACTTTTCCTCATGTGGTTCAGAAAGCCACTGGGGCTTGTATTACAGACTGAAAGAGGAGGGAAAAGCAGTCCATTGAGCAAAACTGGTTGATAAAGGAAAATATGCAACGTGCTAGTGCATCTTGAATTTAACTCTAAAAAATTTATGCACTTAAGGATTTAACAAAACAGTACATTTGAAGGATAGATAGCAGTGAGGGACAGGGTTATTTAATTTATAAATGTAAGGACAGTGTTATTTACATTTATAAAGTGAGGTATATTCACTTTATTTGAGGGTCATAATATGACCCTCAAATTTCAGGACATATGAAATTTTAATGTCTTCGTATAACACAATTACTTGAATTTGACAGTGTTTCAGTTCTTATCACAAGAAGGCTTGTCAATTCCTGGCTGAAATACTGTTATAAAAGTTTCTCCTCGATTTTTGACACAGTTATTTCAGTTCCAACCTGTCCACCTGTATTTTACAACATTACTATCAACAGCATTCCTTAAACATTGTTAAAAGTTTTATATGAAGGTGGCAGAATGCAAACTCTAAAAAGCATCAGTTCAGTTCAGTTCAGTCGCTCAGTCGTGTCCGACTCTTTGCGACCCCATGAATCACAGCACGCCAGGCCTCCCTGTCCATCACCAACTCCCGGAGTTCACTCAGACTCACGTCCAGCAAGTCAGTGATGCCATCCAGCCATCTCATCCTCTGTCATCCCCTCTCCTCCTGCCCCCAATCCCTCCCAGCATCAGAGTCTTTTCCAATGAGTCAACTCTTCTCATGAGGTGGCCAAAGTACTGGAGTTTCAGCTTTAGCATCATTCCTTCCAAAGAAATCCCAGGACTGATCTCCTTTAAAAAGCATATAAACCGGCAAAATATAACTAGGTTGTCAGGAAAAAGATTTGTTGGCAACATGTACAGGAAATTCATTTTGCAATCAACCTGGGTCTTATCAAGGTTCTGTTTGCTATACAAACATTGATGAAGTAGAAATCTAAGAGGTGATTGGGGTTATTCACTAAGTAATCACCCACTGTTCTGTGGTTGAGTACATAGCATTAGGTAGAGTTAACAGAAAAGGAACTCCGACAACTCAACAAGCAAGCCTCTCTTATCTCCAGATGATTAAAAAAAAAAAAGAAAATCCTGTTTTCCCTTATTTAATGTACCAATCGACCCAACACAAAATAAATAGTTGGGCCACTGATTTCTGTTTGTCTTTGCTGCTACTGCTAAGTCGCTTCAGTCGTGTCCGACTCTGTGCGACCCCATAGACGGAAGCCCACCAGGCTCCCCCGTCCCTGGGATTCTCCAGGCAAGAACACTGAAGTGGGTTGCCATTTCCTTCTCCAATGCGTGAAAGTGAAGCTCAGTCGTGTCCGACTCTAGCGACCCCATGGACTGCAGCCTACCAGGCTCCTCCATCCATGGAATTTTCTAGGCAAAAGTACTGGAGTGGGGTGCCGTTGCCTTCTCCCTGATTGTCTTTAGAATATGGAAAATCTGATTACTCAGTCATACCCAGAGAGATGGAAAGAAGACGTTAGTGATTTATAGAAAGAAGACTGAAATAGTTTAATACTCAAAGAGAGGAGTGGAGGTGAACGTCTCCTCCCTTATAACTGCAGTGGAAGTCAGAATGAAGGACAAAAAGAAAGGGACAACTGCCCGGCTGGCCAGGTGTTTGGTGGCAAAATAGTCCCACATTATCTTGGTAAATCCATCTCTATCTAACATCTGGTTGCCAGATCTATAAACTAAAAATCCTGATTAAAAAAGTAATCACTTATAAGTTTTTCTTTTAGCAACAGTGATCTATCAGAGAGAGTTAAAAATTAACTCTTATCCCCAGTATCAAGAAAAACTGTTGTTGATCTCATTCTACTTGCTTTCAGACATTTTCTATGCACAAGTCCTTCGGGAGACAAATGCTACATCAATGTACTACGGGGTCTCCAGATTTATGCTAAATTTTAATTTTAATTAAAATTTAATGTATTCATTGGATAGTTAAGAGTATGGTCTTTGAAATGAGAGAAACCTGGACTAAAATTCAACAGTTTGGAACAATACACATTAAAACACTTCATGACCTTTCTCAATCATAAAAACGCAGAAAATAAAATTTTCTTAGAGCTCAAGATTCAGTGAAGATGTAATGACACAATGTACCATACTTAAAGCACTGCATACAAGATAGGTCATTTAGCAAGTCCTAAATCATTAGTAGTTTTTACATTTGTATCTGTTTTAAAATTAGCAGTTAAACAACCTGGAGGTTAATTTGTGCCAAGTTACTCTTTGGAAACTTGGCTTCTGGTCCCTCCAGCCAAGAACACTGTCAACCCAAGGCATGTGCCAACCAAGGACTGCTGATACACATCTCCTCTGCAGTTCTAGGCCCATTAGTTAATAAAAGAAGAAAGAGTCTCAAACCATTTCTACTTAAATGAAAGTGAAAGTGTTAGTTACACAGTCACATCCAACTCTTTGTGACCCTATAGACCGTAGCCCTCCAGGATCCTCTGTCCTTGGAGTTCTCCAGGCAAGAATACTGGAGTGGGTTGCCATGCCCTCTTCCAGGGGATCTTCCCAATCCAGGGATCGAACCTGGGTCTCGTGCATTGCAGGAAGTTTCTTTACTATCTGAGCCACCAGGGAAGCCACCCATCATTTAAAATATAGATATCAAGTAGATACATCTTCATTTCCTGATGCTCTACTTATTATGAGCTACAGAGATACCATGCACATGGTAGGTAGAGAACCTCAGTTTGAATCCCCACTCTATGTGCTGTATCCTCCAGGCCAATCACTTAACATCGCTTGATCTCAATTTACTCATCTTTAATCTAGACAGCATATTAAAATGCAGAGACATTACTTTGCCAACAAAAGTCCATCTAGTCAAGGTTATAGTTTTTCCAGTGGTCATGTATAGATGTGAGAGTTGGACTATAAAGAAAGCTGAGCGCCGAAGAATTGATGCTTTTGAACTGTGGTGCTGAAGACTCTTGAGAGTCCCTTGGACTGCAAGGAGATCCAACCAGTCCATCCTAAAGGAGATCAGTCCTGGGTGTTCACTGAAAAGACTGATGCTAAAGCTGAAACTCCAATACTTTGGCCACCTGATGCGAAGAGCTGACTCATTGGAAAAGACCCTGATGCTGGGAAAGATTGAGGGCAGGAAGAGAAGGGGACGACAGAGGATGAGATGGCTGGATGGCATCACCAACTCAATGGATGTGAGTTTGGGTGGACTCCGGGAGTTGGTGATGGACAGGGAGGCCTCGCATGCTGTGGTTCATGGGATTGCAAAGAGTCGGACACGACTGAGTGACTGAACTGAACTGAAAGATAGTAAGTAAAACTTAGAGCAATGTCTAGCACTAGGTAATTTATAACTAGAGTCAGCATCATACAGAGCTTTGTGGGATTCATATCCTGAGAACTACTGATTTAAAGATTGTCTTAGTACTCCCGTGAGACTGAGATGGCTTTTCATATTTCCACGCTGACATTGACAGTCTGTCTTTTTCAGTTGCTGTATGCAGATGGCTGCAGCAATTCCAGATATCCCCAACAGATGTAACTCAGTGAAGGAAAGGGGCATTTCTTACCATGAATATCCTTTTATTGGCAACGGAAAAGCTGATCAGATGGTAGAGAATCTGCCTGCAATGCTGGAGACATGGGTTTGATCCCTGGGTCAGGAAGACTCCCTGCAGAAGGGAATGGCTACCTACTCCCATATTTTTGCCAGAATTCCATGGACAGAGGGGCCTGGCAGTCTGCAGTCCACAGGGTCACAAAGACTCAGACACGACTGAGCAACTAACACTTTCACTTCAGCAGACCACTCTCAGATCCCACTGACTGGAATGGATGGTCCCTGAGGAGAGGAATGAGACCACCGAGAATGACGTAGATGAGGGATGGCTTGTCCCTAGACACAGGGGAGAGTGGAGAACTGGAACAGATTTTGTGGGGGGTGTCCGCCTGGAAAATGAAGTGGGGGTGGGGGAAGGAGGCAAGAAGAATGGCTGCCATAGCAAACCACAAAACCTGCCACCAAATCATAATTTCTCAGTAATATCTACCATATGTCAAGCACACACTATGTACCGGACACTGGATTTGCGTGGAGTATAATTCTCATAACCATCTACTCCAGTCTGGCTCTGGTCCCTGTCACTCCAATGCAAGTGTGCTTGTTTTGAGTCACTGTGAACAAACCTTAAGGCCATGTCTCTATCCTCATTTACTAATACCCCTCAGCAGCAACAGACACAAATAACCCCTTCCTAGACATAGAACGTTTGCTTGTTTTTATCCATCAGCAAGCTACTCCTTCCCAAACTCTTCAGCTGATTTTTTGAATATGACATTTCAACATTGGAGTGCCCCAGGTCCCCTGATTTCTGCTCATTCTTTTTCCCTGAGCCATCTCTTCAGGGCCTATGGCTTTAAATATCCCTGAGCCATCTATTCAGGGCCTATGGCTTTTAAATAGCAAAATTCTTCATTCACAAATTTATACATCTCCAGTCCAAAGCTTTGACCAGAGCTCCAGCTTGCATATTCTACTTCTTATTCTTAGATATCTATTGATATCTCTGCTTGAATCCTAAAACACAACTTAAACTTAACATATGAAAAATGGCACCCTCAGTTTCCCTGCCCAAAGCAGTTTCTTCTCAAATTTGACTCCCATTTGACTGTTCTACCCATCAAAGGGAGGCTTCCCTTGTGGCTCAGATGGTAAAGAACTGCCTGCAATGCAGGATACCTGGGGGTAATCCCTGGGTTGGGAAGATCCCTCGGAGCAGGAAATGGCAACCCACTCCAGTATTCTGGCCTGGAGGATTCCATGGACAGGGGAGCCTGGGATTGCAAAGAGTCAGACACGACTGAGCAAGAGGCTGCTGCCCAATTCATGAATCATGAGTCACCCATCAAACAAAAATTTAGGATTTATCCCAGACTTCTCTCTTTATTAAACCCCTCAAATTTAATCCATTAGCAAGTTTTGTCATATCTACCTCTAAAATACATCCTGAATCCATATTTTTATCACCATTTCCATTGTTACTTCACTAGTCCCAGCAACATCATCTGGTACCCAGAATACAGGAATAGCTTTCTAACTATTCTTCCTGAAAGATAGATAGCTTCTATCCCACAGTCCATTTTCTACACAGCAGTCAACTTTTTGAAATACAAATCAAACCATGTCATTACATTTCTTAAAAGTTTCCAATGATTTCCATCGTCCTTGGAGAATATTCAAATCCTTACTGTGGTTGAAATGAACTGCATCATAATCCAAACTCTGCCTTTCTCTAGACCTGACTTCTGTCTGTTCTTACTACAGTCTGGACTTCCTTGGTAGTCCATTACACGTGCAGTGCAGGGAGTATGGGTGTGATCCCTGATCAGGGAACTAAGATGCCACAGGCTATACACAGTACAGCCAAAACCAAAAACGTTCCGTGTTCTAACCTACTTTAAGGCCTTTGCATTTCTACGCCCTGTCCACAGAATGTGCTTCCCCGGACCTCTCACAAGAGTAGCACTGCTTCGTCATTCAGGTCACCTTCAATGTCATGTCCTCAGAGGAGCTTCCCCCAGTCACCTTGTTTGATGCTAGGCTATCCCTATCAGCCAAGGCATTCTTACCACACTGTCCTGATGTATATCCTATATAACACTTAGGGCTACCAGAACTGTTTGATTCTATGCTGTTTGTCTTCCCCAGCTAGAAGGCAAGCTTCATGAGGACAGGGCTTTTGGATGTCTTATTCAACAACGTATCCCAACATTTAGAATAATGCCTAGCACAAAACTGCTACTGAATAAATTTCTGGAGTGAGTCAACAATACACTAGAAAGTTAATATGTTTATCCCCGGTGCACTGATGTTGAAACTGAGAATCAAAGAGGTTTGGAAAATGTTGTCAGAGGTCCTCTAGCTTGTAGGAGAATCCACATTTTAACACTGAATGTTACAAACTTATCCAGTGTTCCTTCCACTACTCCACTGAGAACTTAAATAGTTTGTTTAGAATCAACATTAACATTCTTTTCTGACTACATTATGGGTTTTTTAATGTGACCAAAGGTGGAATACTGCTAAATTGGTAGTAGAAACAATTATTGAAACAGATAAGAGTTAGGACCTGAAACTCTGAGGTTAATAAACCTGTTGAGACAAGAATTCCAGGACTTCAATCAAATGTTATCACTGAGCAAACAGAAATCAAATGGAATGATCGTATATGTTAGGCAGTATTTGAAACTCTACAAAAGCACTATCAAAGTACTATGAAATTTAAAACATTTTTAAACAGAAGTCCCAGCTTGAGCCCAAATTATTGGAATGTTTTACTTTTCAAAATCATATTTTGACTTAATAAAGCATATTCTTTATCTTACTACATCTATAAGGTTTCCTTTTATTCCTTCCAAAACTGGGGAGGTGGGGGCTTGTTACAAAAGTCTAGTCCATCAAAACACACATTTACTGAGCACATTTGCTACAACTGAGGGCTATGACTGCACTGAGACCAAAAAGCTGGTTGTAATTTATGATCCTTTAAAGTCTTAAAAAGAAATATCAGTTGAACTCACTGCAAATTTGACAGTCCAGAAGCTTATTCAGTGTTTCCTCCAAGATCAGAAAGAACCTTGGGGAAAACTAAAATTCACTGGCAGCACTGACATATCAGAAGGAATCTAATAATGTCAGGACCCCCTGCTAGTTAACAGTCCCCTGGGTTTCCTTAAGTCATTCCAAAAAAATGTTACCATCCATCACCCGGCTGGACTTTACAGAGCCACATGGTCCAACTGGCTCTGCTCCCAATGATTGATTCAAATGTGGGTTTCATAGGTAGCAAAATGCTTAGCGTGGTGTGAAGCTCTGGTTCCCAATGAAGGGAAGGTCGGCCTTGCATTCGGCACCATGCTCCACCCATTGCCCCTTGGGTATCTCCAAACATTTGATGTGGCATTGCTGAGCTTTCCAAACATTCAGTGTTATAAATATCATACATCTCCTTTCACGTGTCACCAGGTTTAGTACCCAAATGAGACGTGCTTTCTCCTGGGATGAGAAGCTGTCATGCTCTGAACGGCTGGTGTGCTGTTTGCTGGGTTGTAGCTGCAGTACCCAGAAACTGCCGCGTGGGGGACAAGCGGCTCTGTCATCTGGGACCTGAGCAGCTTCTGAAAGCAAAGCTCTCTCATCAGACCAATGTCTTTAAATATTAAACAACAAATCTAGAAATGGAACTGCAGAGTCTTGTGTGTATGTAAATATATACACACATATATGTATAAACATAAAGTATATTAATATGTAGACGCTTTCACCTAACAAGACTTGAGAAATTCCCAATTCTACCTGCCCCCTAGCCCTCAAATACGTCTCCACTTTGCTTGTCCTTTTTCCAACCTATAACTGGAATTTCTTGCAGGGAGCTCAAAACAAAGGAAAGGTCTCATCTCTGGAAACCCACAGCTACATTTACATATGAACAGAGCCTAAGATATCTCAAAAGCACAGTTCCTTTAGGACATTAGATCAGAAAAGGTGTTTGTGAAAAGTAGGCATTTCCCAGGCGGCTCAGTGGTAAAGAATCCACCAGCCAGTGCAGGAGATGCAAGACATGCAAGAGACATGGTTTTAATCCCTGAGTCGGGTAAGATCCCCTGAAGAAGGAAATGGCAACTCACTCCAGTATACTTACCTGGGAAATCCTATGGACAGAGGATTCTGATGGGCTACAGTCCATGGGGTTGCAAAAGAGTCTGACATGATTTAGCAACTAAACAACAGACAACTGCATACTTTAACATCTGAGACACACAATTGTTGTTTTTTCATGTTCACTTGGAAACATTTTTTTTTTTCTTTACTGCTGTTGGTATGAAGAGGGCAGTGTCCAGCGTGTACAGATAAATTACACCTCCCATTCTCTGCTCTCTGGGTCCCTGCCTCCCTCTTTATTCACCTTTACACAAGAAACTTTACTCTTGCCAAAAGGGCAGCTGAGATAGAAATTCTAATTTATTTGTGCCATCCCTCTGAAAACTAAAAAGGAACCAACTTATCTGAGGAACATTGTAAGATTAAAAGGGACCACTATAAATTTACCTATGCAGATAAAACTTTGAACTATGTTTTTTCACTCTGAACTACTTCTTTTCATTCATCTTCCAAAAAAATGGCCAAAGGTTATGGTTTGTGATAACAGGTGTCAGACAGACACACTGAAACTATGATCACAACCATATACATTTACATACACACACACATGCACGCCAAGAGGTCATTCATTCAAATCTTAAGAAGAAAACAGATAAGCAGTGAGGATTTACTGTTTAACACAAGGGACAATATTCAATAACTTATAATAACCTATAATGAAAGATCTAAAAATATATATATAAAGCCGAATCACTTTGCTGGACATTTGAAACTAACACAATATTGTAACAACAATACTTCCATTTAATAAAGAAGAAAACCAGAAGACAAGACAGATCAGGTCTTGACTGGTACCATGGTCAAATATCGATGTTGTTGGATTATTAAGACAGAATTATCAAAACAAAGAAAGCGAGGTCAAGCAAGCCACTGGCAGTTTCTTCTAAGCAATCTCCAACCAGTCACAGGCATGCTGTGAACAGCTTCTGTGTGGCTGTAACAAGTGTTTACAGCTGGTCTGGCAAACAGAGCCTAGAGCCCAGAGCAGGAAACACATTTTCTCTTGGTCCAAAAAAGGATACTTGAGGCAAGAAGCCAGTTCAAGAACTCAGAAGCTCTTTCCATTCCAAGGTCACTCTGTCCTGTCTAAGCCAAAGACCAGTTTCCCTATTCGTCTATGAGATTTCCTTAAAGATACATGACTAAATTTAATAAGTAAACAGAAAATAAAAGATGAGACAAAACAGTCACTGCTTCAGCAGTCAAGTTGAGGTGTTGCAGCAAGAGGGACCCCGTTCAGGGCCTGAGTGGATTCTAGCCTAACTCTAAGAGATGAATCGTCCAAGGAGACACACATGCCGATAATAAACCAAGAGACTTTATTGGGAAGGGGCGCCTGGGTAGAGAGCGGCAGGGTAAAGGAACCCAGGAGAACTGCTCTCCGCGTGTTTCACAGTCTCAGGTTTTACGGTGATGGGGCTAGCTTCAGGTTGTCTCTGGCCGATCATTCTGACTGAGGATTCTTTGGTGGTGTGCACGCTTCTCAGCCAACATGGATTTCAGCATGAGGGTTTCTGGGAGGTTAGCAGGACCTACGTCTCTTCCCTCCAACTTTTGGCCCCAAAACTCTCCTGTTAGTTTTTGTGGCAGCACTGTGTCTTTTTTACCAGGCTCTCCTGTTGTGAGACAGCTCAGGCAAGCGGTTATCATTGTGTCTGGCCAAGATGGGTGGTTTCAGTCAACAGTTCCCTAACACAGGGAACCATGGAGTATTTCATTATGAGAGGTAAACTTCTTTCAAATCAAGAATGGCCTACAACTTTATGGTAATGGCCAAGAGGTGGCTGGTTTAAACAATCTTTGGGGAGGTTAATTGGTTTTATTACTTTTCCTGTGTCTGTTAGGATCTTAGGCTCTGGAGTAAATGGTTTAACTTGAGTTACAGAGAGAATTTCCTTATGCTCTAAGCTCTACCACTTGAACATATTGTTGACATTCTGAGTCCTGGGATTCTTTGCTGGGGCTTATTGTTCACTGGGATGTTTAGCAGTATCCCAGGCCTCTTTATCTGCTAGCAGCACTCCCTATTCTCTACCCTCCCCCCATCCCCACTATGAAAACCAGGAACATCTACAGATAAAGCAGGTATCCCTTGCCAAATATCCCTTGGAGGGCAAAATCTCCATTAGCTCAAAATGTCAATAGGGTTAATTTTTTAAACTTTGCCCCTAAATATGTCCTGAATGTGTCCAATTCTTTCAATCTCTACTGCCAGCACCTTGGTCCAGTGCATGACCCTCTCTGGCTTTCTTCCTTCATGATCTCCTAAGTAGTCTCTTATCTCCTTCACTCTGCCCCCCACCACCACCTCAATCTTTTTTCCACACAGGGTGATCTTTATAAAACATAAATATGATCCTGTTAAAGCCCTACACCACTATAATACTTTTGTTTAGGTGATGCTATTTTCAAAGAGCTCCAAAGCCTCGTCATGGGAAAACAGCACATTTCCAAAGTGACTTCTGACACTGGAGGCTCATGCGACCTCACCCGCATCGTTCCATCTCTAGCTGAAGTATCCTTGGCTTCACTCTCCTACCACAGCAATGGGCATCTCTAAAGTAGCAGCATGACGGCCTGTGGACTTCCCTGGTAGCTCTGCTGGTAAAGAATCTGCCTGTAGTACAGAAAACCCCAGTTTGATTCCTGGGTCAGAAAGATTTCCCTGGAGAACAGATAGGCTACCCACTCCCGTATTCTTGGGCTTCTCTGGTGGCTCAAAGAGTAAAGAATCTGCCTGCAATGTGGGAGACCTGGGCTCGATTCCTAGGTTGGGAAGATTCCCTGGAGGAGGGCCTGACAACCCACTCCATTATTCTTGCCTGGAGAATCTCCATGGATAGAGGAGCCTGGGAGGGTTATAGTTGATGAGGTCACAAAGAGTGGATGAGGACACAGCTGAGCGACTAAGCACCACACAGAACATGATGGCCTGTAAAAACACTCAACAAGAGTTCTATTCTTTCCCTTTAAAATAATTTATCTTGTAACATTAATTTTTATACATTTCAGAAAGTACATTGTGCATCTTTGTGGAGATGGTGAGATAAATTCTTACAACCTTGAGAACAGTGAGAGCTGTTATAACAGGGAAGCAAAGAGAAATCATGTTTAAAGGTTTGAGTTTGGGGGTTTATTTTTGAAATTCAAAAAATAAGTTCTTGAAGTCTTCATCAGAAGCAATAGTTTTGAAAGTCAAAGCCACTGATTTTCAAGAGTTTTATTCTGTTAAGACGAAAAAAAAAAAAAAAAACACACTCGAACTTCAAAAGGGAAGGTCCTAGGAGAAATAGTGTGCAACTGATGCAATAAAAATACGTTGAAATAGAATAGGACTTGAAATCACCCAACCTCTGGGGGGCATCAGGTGAGTTTATCTGGTATAAGAAAGGATTGCAAGATGGACTAGAACAAGGTGCTATCCCTGTGGCAGGGACCAGTAGATCCTTCAAACCTGACCAGTCTTGGGGGACCAGGTAGAGAGAAATAGAATCACTTTTCAGAGAGAATTGAACCCAACTGGTCTCCCACACCAGAAAGCTGCATGGAACAGAAGCAAGCCATCCAAAGGGCAGCCACTAAGGCCCATGTGACTACGTAACGTAAATTAATTAACATCAAATGGAACGCAGAGTTCATCTTCTCAGTCTCACTCACCACATTTCAAGTCCTCAGGAGCCACACATAGCCAGGACTCCTGATCTGGACAGTACAGAAACGTGTCCACGATTGCACAAAGTTCTAATGGCCAGCACTGTACTCATCACTCTCCACGTTCAGGAGATCTGGCCACAGGAGAGACTGAGGCAGAGTAGACACGTACTGCATGCCTGAAGACTTATTCAAGGTCAATTAAAGCTGTTAAATAAAATTACGTTCTTTCCCCTACTTTGACAAACATACTCATAATTACCTGGAATTGCAAATTTAGAATTCTCAGACACTGAGTGTCACACTGTTAGAAGTGTGACGCACATGGAGAGCCCCTCAGTCTACATCCCAGGTCCTTCTCATCTCACTCACAGCCGCTCTGACACTGTGACATAGACATCCCTGTCTATGCATTCAAGTTCCATCACACCTCTGCCAGAAGGAGCCTAGGAGAGTAGGCACAATTGCAGCACAACCCACCCTAAGGAAGGAGAAGGCAGAAAAGGGTCCCATTTGGGTCTCTGGAAATGGGGTCAGGGCCTTCTAGGTCCCAAGATCCCAAATATATAGAACATAATCTACAGAGAGAGGGGAAGGTGCAGGCTCTTGGTGGCCATGTACCCTCTAGCTTACAGACTCCTTAGTTCGTGAAGAATCATAGCCACAAAAAGCCAGAACAGAGCCTTCTAAAGAGTGGGACCCAAGGCAAGTTCCTGTTTGCTCTGCATGTAATACTTATTCTAGGCATGCTGGATGATTCCACTGAAGAGTCCAACACTACAGATCTCAAATGCACACTCAACACTGTCTGATAATCCTATCTCTTTCCCCTACTTCATTCAGAAGGAAATTCCATTAGTTCCCAAAAAACTCTATCTGGTCCTATAACCATGATCTCTTTGTGCTGGGTTATTCCCAAACATGCTCTGCTATTCCCTTCCTTTAAAAGGAAAACACACACACAAAAAAACCCTCACCTAAATACATGTTCCACTTGCAGCAAACTCCTCATGAGATTTCTCTACAGTTGCTAACACCTCTTTCTTACGCTGCATTCTCTGCTCCGTTTACTCTCATCAAAGTCAAGGATATTCTCCATGTCACCAAATTCAGTGGTCATTTCTGGGTCATCACTTGTTTAAATTATCAAGGTTTTGGCATAGTTGACTATTCTCTTATTCTTAAGATGCCTTCTTTTCTTAGGGTCTGGATCATAACATTCTTCAAATTTTCTTTACATACTGGATGTTCCTTCTTAGTTTCTTCTGTAAGATCCTCCTCTTCTGCTGCTCAATCCTGAAGTTCCCGAGCAAGGGCTTGGTTCCCAGGCTACCCTCTCCAGCCTGTCTACAGTCTGTCCCTGGATTACATCTTTTATTCAGATGGCTGCAAATGCCACACATATGCTTTCAACTCAATAGAGTCCAGACTTGTATATCCAACTGCTTTCTTGACAACATCATCAGAATGTTTGATTTGTATCTCAGAACAAAACTCGCTCTCTCCACCCCAAACAGGTTCTTCCTCCAGTCTTCCCACCTCAGTAAATTGTCCCACCATTCACCTAACTGCTTGTTCTAAAACCTAGGAGTTCTATTTTATTCCTTTCTTTCACTCATGTCCCATATCCAATCCAACAACAGCCCTGTCAAACTGCGCCTTCAACATATACCCTCAATGTGGCCATTTTTTACCACCTCCATCGCTGCCACCTTTATCCAAGTCAATATTACCTCCCATCTGGACCACAGAAGAATCTCTTAACTGATACCTCTATTCTATACTCACCTGTCCACAATCTATTCTGTCCACAACAGAACTGTTTGTTTGTGTTCTTTTTAGCTGCATTTGATCCTGACATTTTCTGATTAAAAGAAGTAGAAGTGTTGGTATAAGGGTGAGCAGTTGTCATACTTTTAATACATTTTAAAGGCACAGATGGCAGGATCACTAAAGGATTGGAAGTGCTCCCCATTATCCTTAGAATAACATCTAAACCCTTGGTCAGGGCCCCAAAGCCCTGAATGAAATGATTTCTAGCCACCTCTTCAATCTTATCCCATACTGCTCTCTCCCTCCATCACTCAGTTCAATCCACACTGATCCTAGTTCTCTTCATAAAAATGCAACCCTCTGAGCTTCTGTACTTGCTGCTCCTTCCACCTGGGATGCTCTGTCTCCATCTTTGCACATCACCCTGGTGTCGACTCAGATGCCACTTTGCACGTCTTTCCTTTACCACCCAAGCTGAAGTGGGTCCCCAGTCACTGTCATCTCACCCTGTTAGTATGTTCATAGAACTTACTGCTACTGCATACTTTGTTCATTTCTGTCTCCTTGTTAATAATGGGAGAAGAATTTAACTTGTTTCCATTTGCATCATCCTCAGGTCTAGAAGACCACCTGACACACAGGAGATGCTCAAGTAGCATTTGTTGTGCTATTAAGTTAGAAAGTTTAAGAGAATATTTTCATGTCATCTTTGATGAGGACCGAAGTTAGTTGTTCTTTTTGTCATCTGCTGAGGGTGTCCCCTGGAGAGAATAAGTCATTTAGTGATTGAATTTCACATGTAACAACTGCAGGCAAAAATGATGCCCATCCATAGCTGAGACTTTGCTAAACCTAATCTCAACTGTCTTAAATAGACACATTCCCCTTTCAGTGACAAAGAGAACCCAAAACACCAAAAATAGGAAATGCAGTCCTTGACATCTAAAATAATAGTGATTCTATGAGAGTCAAAACTTGTATCTGTACTTGAGATAGACTAATTAGGCCAATGAGAAAGGCAATCACTTGTTTTATACTTGTTTACACACTTCCATACACACCTCAGTGCAAGATCTAATACCCTCTGTGAAACAATGCATTGGTTTCATTGGATAACTGCGAGTGGCTATGATGACCAGTATTTTATACAAACCCATCAGGTCTAAATCAAGTACAACAGAATAAAAGTAATCCAGAGGAATGTTTTAATTTAATTTAGTAATTGATCACTTTAGAGTCTATTTATATTACTAATATAATTAATGATAGTTTAGGGGCTACATTTGAGCTAATGGAAGAATTTAGTAAGCTCTGCTCTAGGACTGGCAATAAATTCAAAATTTCAGCTTTTCTTTTGCCGAAGTGCATTGAGGGAGCTATGAACAATCCAAAGTACTTTGTGTTCTCTATCAAGAGAAGGGACAAGTATATACCACTTCCTGTAGCACAATTTCTTAAATGCCAATGTGAAAAATATCCTTTTCTTTTAAAATTTCTTTTGAGCCTAGTTAATAACAAGTCCCGCAGCCAAAGCCCAGCAGAGCAATCAGCTGTGACTGTGTCCTTTGTCACAGCATTGAGAATGTGCCAAAGATGGAAAGTTCTCCTCTGAGTCTAAATGCTCCCAGGGCATGTCAGGACTACTAAGTCAAATCAGCACATTAGGAAGTGAGGGACAATCATGGTGTCCTAGTTGCAGAGCACCGGGCAAAACAGCCTGGGTGGCTGGGTTCCTCTGCTCAATCTGAGACCAACATAGAAGCAAGACGGGAGTATCAGTTATAGTAACTAATGCACATACAATATGCATATGCTCATGAAACCCTGGGGATCAAATGCTTTTTCTAACTGCATTGGGTGTGAGAGGTAGAAGACTGACTACAGCCTGGGGCCAGTGACAGCCAAAACCAGTCATAAGAGAAGAAAACCCTCCAGGTTGGCTCTTGCATCTTGCCACATTAGTCTGGGAGATTATAGTCTGGGCTTTTACTATATAAATCAGCAACATGAGTTCAAGTTGCCCTGGTGAAAGCATTGCCAAATCTCTGCTGAATGAAGTGTAGATGAAAATATGTGAGCTACCTGGACAAACTGGAAAACCTACCCCTCCTAACCCTTCTTCCCTCAAACTCTAAGCTGCTAGCTTCCAACCTAAAAAGATATGATGTTCTGCTAAAGCTTTGCTATTTTTAATATTTTTATGATATTTATTTTTTAGATCTAATATTTTAATTGAAATATATTTGACAGATAACATTGTATAAATGTAAGGTGTACATTTTTACAAGTATAACAATTTGATACATTTATATATTGGAATATGATTAACATGGTGATAATTAGCATTTATATCACATGACATGATTATCATTTCTTTTTAGTGGTTGGAATAATTAAGACTTAGTCTCTTAGTAATTTTGATGATTATAGTACAACATCATTGTTATATTCATTACACTGTGCGTTAGATCTCTAGGACTTACTACTCATAAGTTTGTACTCTTAAACAACATCTGTCTTATCCCTCCCACCATCTCCTGATAACACTATTGTACTTATCTCATTTAGCATAATGTCTCTTTATTAACTTAAAGGGGAAACTCTGAGTTGCTTGGTGAAGTGATAGCAAATGGGAATGATACAAGCAATGTTTTGTACCTGGAGATCATAGCCTTAATTGTCCTTAAACTCACCATATAGACAATACAAAACCAAAAGTTAATAGAAGGAAATAAATCATAAAGATCAGAGCAGAAATATGAAATAGAGATTAAAAAACAATAGAAAATATCAATAAAAATAAAATCCAGTTCTTTGAAAAGATAAATAAAGTTGATAAACTTTTAGCCACACTAATTAAGAAAAAAAGGTAGAAGACTCAAATCAATAAAAATCAGAACTGGAAAAGGGAAAGTTACAACTGACACTATAGAAATACAAATGATCATAAGAGACTACTACAAGCAACTATACACCATAAAATGGACAACCTAGAAGAAATGGACAAAGTCTTATAAACGTACAGTCTCCCAAAACTGAATCAGGAAGAAATAGAAAATATGAACAGATCAGTGACCAGTACTGAACTGGAATCAGTTATTTAAAAACTCCCAACAAACAGAAATCCAGAACCAGATGACTTCAATAGGCAATTTCTACCAAACATTTACAGAAGAGTTAGCATCTATTCTTCTGAAAGTATTCCAAAATATTGTAGAGGAAGGAACACCTATGATCTCATTCTATGAAGAAACTATCACCCTGATACCAAAGCCAAAGATAATTACACACACACCCAAAAATTACAGGCCAATATCATTGATGAACACAGATGCAAAACTCAGCAAAATACTAGCAAACTGACTCCAACAACACATTAAAATCATTGTAGACCATGATCAAATGGGATTTATCCAAGAGATGAAAGGATTTTTCAATATCCCCTAATCAATCAATGTGATACAACAAATTAGCAAATGAATAAAAACCACATGATTATCTCAATAGATGCAGGAAAAGCTTTTGATAAAATTTAATGTCTACTGATGACAAAATGAAAGTCACTTAGTCGTGTCCAACTCTGTGACCCCAAGGACTGGAATTCTCCAGGCTGGTATACTGGAGTGGGTATTCATTCCCTTCTCCAGGGGATCTTTCCAACCCAGGGATCAAACCTAGGTCTCCCACATTGCAGGCAGATTCTTTACCACCAGGGGAGCCCAAGAATACTGGAGTGGGCAGCCTATCTCTTCTCTAGCAGATCTTCCTGACCCAGGAATCAAACTGGGGTCTCCTGCATTGCAGGCAGATTCTTTACCAACTGAGCTACCAGGGAACCATTGATGACAAAAACTCACAAAGTAGGCCTACAGGGAACTTGCCTCAACAAAGGCCATATATAATCCACAGTTAATATCATACTCAATGGTTATTACTGTCTTTTAAGAAAAGGTGGGGAGGGGGCAAAACCCCCTAGAATCAAGATAGTAAATTAGCACTCTGTTTATTTAAACATGCCTGCTTTGAAAAAGCCCAAAGTTGCTCAACTCATTTGGAGGCCTAGTATCACTTTGCTATCAAACTCAGACAGTGCAGAAGAAAAGAAAATTAGAACCTCATTTAACTGACTGCAAAAGATTTTATATTATAAGCATTTACATAGGTTTTATTACATCAGGCACTCATCTAAACAAACCCTGAAATATGTAATTCAAAGACAAACTCTCTGACTATTATCTCCATTTTACTGAAAAAGAATTTAGGCATAGAAGGATCATGTGGCTTAATCAAGGTCACACAGCTCAAGGTCACATAGCTAGCTAACTGAATCCATAGTTCATCTGAAAAACACCTGAAAAGTTCACATCATGCTCAAGTGAAATTAATCCTAGAAGTGCAAAATTATTATAGTTATGCTTGATGAAATTCAACAATGCCATTTATCTCATTGGTAGATGGGAAAATCATATTATTTAAATTATGAAAAAAGACTTTAATCAAGTTCCAGACCTGTTTGTTTTTTCAAAAATCTTAGCAAACCAAGACTAAGACTAGAAAAGAAATTTAACTGGGTATAACAACTTAACCCAGAGGGATGGTGTGGGGAGGGAGGAGGGAGGAGGAAAAAAAAAAAAAAATCAATAGCACCAACTTACCCCAACAATAACCAATGAGAAAATATAATAGTAGCAAAAAAGAAAAAAGAAAGAAAGGGGGAAAAAGCTATAAAATATCTAGAAATTAACCAAGAACACACTCCATGGAGAAAACATAAAAACTCTAGTAAAGGTCATACTAGAGGATTTATAAAATTAAATAGACATTCTATTCTCTTCAACAAGATGACTTAACATTACAAAGATATTCACTCTTCCTAATTCTATAAATTCAATGTAATACCCATCCT
This sequence comes from Bison bison bison, assembly GCF_000754665.1. Lineage (NCBI taxonomy): Eukaryota > Metazoa > Chordata > Mammalia > Artiodactyla > Bovidae > Bison > Bison bison. Next base: position 2,631,617 of record NW_011495013.1, on the reverse strand, counting down.
ATTTCCAGTTGGATTTTTAAACAGCTAAATAAATTTATTCTATTATTTAATAGGAAGCCAAAGTTTTAAAAGATTAAAAAAAAAGTGGCAAGCCACCAGATATGAATACACACTTTAAAATAATGATATTAAAAAATAAGATATTATCACAAGAATAATTACATCGACCAATGAAACACAATAGAAAGCTCAGGGATATACCATGTATATGGGACATTTTTATATAAGATAAGGATAAAATCACAAATTCATGGAGAAACAATGAATTATTTAGTAAAAAGGTTTGGGAAAAGTGAATCCCTATTTAATCTTACCTACCAAAGTAGACTACAAAGGAGTGAATATCTAAAGGTGAAGGATAAAACTAGAAAGTTGGTAGAATAAAATGTAGGACAGCTACAGATTTGAATAAAACTTTTTTGTTTAAACAAAACTTTGAAAGCACAAACAGAGACGTGATTAAGTTGTCTACAACAAAATGAAGAATTTCTGGTAAATAAAAGAAATAAAAGACATTATGGATAAAGTTAACATAGAGCTGAAAGAATGGAAGAAGATATTTTCAAAGTATAAAACCAACTAGGGACTAATGTTTAGAATATGTAAGAACACTTAAAATTCTATAGTAAAAGATAACAACCCAAATAGAAAAATGAGTTAGAAATATGAATATCCAATATATAGAAGAAACTCAAGATGCTGACAAGTAGATGACAAATCAAAACAAACAGCAATTACAGAAATACAAATTAAGTTCTTGTAGGCTGGCAAAAATTGGAAATCTGGATAACGCTAACTACTGGCAGAGATGTTGGTAGAAATGAAACTTTGTCCATTGCTGGTGAAAATATAGACCAGTGCAAACTTCCTAGACGGCAATTTGGCACTAGTCCCAATAAATATGTATCCCATATGGCCCACAAATACTGCACCATTATGTCCAAAAGAAATTCTTATAAGGTCAGAGTTATTCAGCACAGCTCTAGCAACAACACCAGTTTCCCACAGCCCATGTGACCAATAGAGAAGGCAGCTGGACTTGACCTATCTTGGCAGGACCCCACTCAAGAGTTCAGTTCACCTGTGACAGAATTCCATCAACAAGAGGCAGAAAGAAGGCTTATTTTGACCAGAGTCAAGGGGGAGTAGAAGGAGAAGGGCCAGACTAGATCTCACCCTCAGAGAAATGTTCAGTATCATCCCCTAAAGCCTCCCCCCAAACCTATATGTGTGTCCTACAAGGAGGAGTCAGTATTTGGTCATTCACCATGGAGAGGGCATTGATTGTAAGTTACTGTTAGTCAAAAAATGGCAAAAGAAGGGCATCACCACTGAACAATTAAGGTAAGAGATAATGACCTATTTTTAAGGCGAGTTTGGAGAGGAAGCTATCTCAGAGCTACATTACATCCATCGTCTTTGTGTAATATCATTGTATAGAGGGTACCCACCAGAGCTGGCCTGTCCAATAATGTGCCCAATCACTGCAGCCTTCAAAGATGGGAATGAAAGTGTTTATCAGGTCACAGCACACAACTTTGCCTCCTCTCATAGCTGGACCACAGATGTCTAAAAGGATTAGGATGAAGAGAAGAAAGACAGGCAAGACTATCATGTCCCCCAACGTCTTCCACTTGCAAGTTCTGAAGTACACAATTATTGATCTCCAGAACTTGAAATGGAAATTGATGGTTTCAAAATGATAGAGAAAATAAGAGAGTTAAAGGAAGAACCTTACAAAAAGTATAAGGCATTAAATGATGGAAAATGTTCACATTCACCATTTATATCTGGGCGCTCAATGACAAAATGAGTTGTGAACAAAAAAGGTCAGTCTTATTTTTTCAGAATGGGCTTTATGTTTCACAAAACCCATGAGTTACTCTTTTTAAGTCTCAAAATATCCTTAGAACAACTAGACTCAAACAAAATTGAGCATAACGCGTATTTTTTTAATCCTGATTTGTTCTTGGTAACACAGCTGGCAACCCATCCAGCTATGGCTGGTCAAACTGCCTGATTTGAGACCTGAAATCAAAATATCATTTCCTGCTAAACTTTGATTGTGTGCCAGATGTTCCAGCTTCAGATGCCCTTGGGAGTTGATTATTAACGTAATTATTACTGAATGCATAAGAATATCCAAATATCTTCAAATATGAAGTTTTGGCCCTGAAATAAGATGACCATATGCAAGTGTGATGATTTGGATTTGAGAAATTAAACAAAATAGAGAAGTAAAGAAAAATGTCCCAGATATGTATAGTCACTAGGTAATGAGGCATGACATGTGCTTCCCAGGTGGCGCTAGTGGTAAAGAACCTGCCTGCTGGTTCAGGAGATGTAAGAGATGTGGGTTCAGTCCCTGGGTTGGGAAGATCCCCTGGAGGAGGGTTTGGCGATCCACTCCAGTATTCTTACCCAGAGAATGCCATGGACAGAGGAGCCTGGTGGGTTATATAGTTCATGGGGTTTCAAAGAGTCAAACTTGATTGAAGTGACTGAGCACGCATGCAATGAGCCCATGGTATAGTCACATCTCCTGTATATAAGTAAGATTTGACAACATAACAATAAATATCAGGTCAGTTCACTCCTTTTGCCTTGAATAGTCTCCACATCATGAAGGAAAATTTTCCTGTTAAAGCTAAATTCTCAAAAGTAGGACTGGGTACAAAATCTTTCACTTCTGAGTAGCACTAATGAAGTTGGTGGTCATTTTATTTATTATACTCATTCAGTTTTATATTAGGAAAGGAAAATGACATAAAAGAAATTAATTGAGTTCAGGGCAAAAGACATCCTACATTTGATGTTTTTGAAGTTCTAAATATAAATAAAAGTTTCAAAGCATGTTTCTGAATTTTTATAAGACTCAAATTATACACATATTTAATAGCCCCATTAGGCAGGATGCTTTAGAAAACATTGAAGACTCAGATTATTATGATTAGCATAATAATTAGGTCATTTATCAGGAAAAACTATGAATAATTCATTTTAATTAAGGAACTGATATAACAATAAATTAACCATCAGTGCCAGAGCCTAGTAAGTTATGGATTGCAGTAAATCACCAGTAAAACTAACTTCTGGGTATAAGATAATAAATTAAAATTTGTTCCATTAATTTAAAAAGAACACCAAAATTTTTCTTGAACTTTGCGTGTTTGTCACTGAATAGATATTCCCCAGGCATGTGAAACACTTTGCCGCTGCATAATTTGAAAACTAGAAAAAAGTATTAGGTATCAGAGATATGAGAGGAAAATGTGCCTCTCTTCTAGATAATAAACGTTGCCATTGTGTTGCTTTCTTTCTGGCTATGCCAGGTGACTAACTTTTAGAATTAAGAGTAGGAATATGCGTTATATAGGGAAGAAAGAGCCCATGCAGAAAACAAGTATCTGAAACCAACTATTGCTGTCCATAAGTGCTGGTTGAAATGATTCTGAAAAAGAATAAAAGATTTTTTCTCCACATCCATTTAGCTCACAGGAAGAGCAGAGCCAGCTTATAAAGCCTGTTGAGATCCTGGGACTCAGAACAATCCATTATGAGATATTCTGCTGCTGCTTCTGGTTTAGCCAGAAGGAAAACAGTCCAAGAGTCATAATCGCTTCTGGTAAGAGAGATAAAGATCAATTTAAAGATTGTAATAAATGATCAATATTAAGATACAGGGATGCCTAATACATGAAGGCCTAGCTAACTTATAAAAGTGTTATTCTGAATTTTAGGATGTGATACTCTTTAAAGCAGTGTGCTTCTATTTTTTTCTTATAATCTGTAAGTTTAAAGATTATCCAGTAGACTTTAGAATTTGAAAAGACCAAATAAGCAATAAAGCTTTAGGGAATATGACGAAGTTCTTTTGAACATGGGAGCTTGGGGACTGTTTTCTGTGCTGAGCAGAGAACACGCTGGACAATTAAGCATTTTATTCCAATACAACTGGGCTGAATCATCCCCCAGTTAACTCTGGCCACAGCCCTGATCCCAGAAATGCCACTGCTGCAATACTGAATGGGGTTCAGAGTGGCAATGACCACTGACAAGTAATCCAGCAGTCTGCATATCAGCCAAGAAACAAGGCAGCTGGACATCTGCATCCTATCATTCTTCAGGACAGTCAGGCCACAGACTTGGATGCCATCTCAGACTCCTTCCTTTCAACTTCCTGACCAACTGGTCTGCATGTGCTATGGGTTCAATCTGTAAACATCTTTCCACGCTGTCCCCAGTCACAGTTTTCACCAGAACTACTTTCATTCATGCACGAATCATCTCTTTAGTTGTTGTAATAAAATAGCCTCCTATTGGCTTTTGTGCCCTCCTGTATGCCCTGTTCTATCACAAGTCTGATTGTAGCACTCTGTTACTTAAAATACTTCAATTATTCCTAATTTCTTTGCTTACATTTAGTGACTACTTACTTTTCCAGCACCTGTCTTACCAACCCTAGAGATGACTCAGTTCTTATAGATCTTAGAACATGTCCTGTTCTCATCTCTGAGTCTATATGCATATATTCTGGATTCAACCAAATTGAAGATTTCACCCCTGTAGCTACTACTTTGAGACAAGATAGCATTTGATTATAACTTCATACTTAAACAGAAGTCTTGAGAGAGCACAGTGGCAGAGCTGATTCCTGCTTACCCATTCTCCTAATTTCCTGTTATCTATAGTGCCAGCTATTAACAACACTGAATTTTGTCCCTCTGCATAAAAGTAAAGGAGCTTTATCCACCCAGACCAGCCAGAACTCAAACTAGCGTAGAATGAGATGACTTAGCATTAAGTGAAGACCAGATAGGGATTTTATGAAATCAGCAGCTAGGCCCCTCTAAAAATAACAGGATCACTGTCCCAAAGAAAATGTCCAGTGCTTTTTATTACTTCACTCAGGAACAAAATTAAGATCCCATTTGACTTCCATTCTTTATATTTTTATAACTTCTTGGGCCACTGGGGACAGATTTTCCCCTAGCCTATTATTCATCAGTTCAGTTCAGTTCAGTTCAGTTGCTCAGTAGTGTCCGACTCTGCAACCCCATGAATTGCAGCACGCCAGGCCTCTATTATTCATAAATACCCATAAAAGAGGAAGTTAGCACAATTTTCACCAAGAAAAGGAATTTTTAACAAAAGACCCCCAAAACCAAAAAACACACTTTCTGCACTAGAAAGATTTAAGTGATCAATTTCCCAGAAGGAACCCAGCAACACTGGCTGAGCCTGTTCAAAAGGAAGCATTGATATTAACAATTTGCATTAATTTCTGTGTGTATGATAGATGTATTATATTATTAATCAAAAAGTTTTATCCATTAAAGATTACTAAAGTGTTTGCAGATGAAATTATATATGCCTAGAGTTTGCTTTAAAATAATACAATAGGGGAGGTGGTAAACATAAATGAAACAAGGTTGGCCATGAGCTTGATTATTTTTAAGCTAACTTATTAATACATGAGAGTTAATTATACAATTCTCGCTTCTTCCATATAAGTTCCTAAAATTCTGTAACAAAAACTTTTTTTAAAAAGAAAGAATATTTATAGCCCACTGATCCCGTTTGTTCTTATAAAAGAAGAAAATGATCAAGGAATCCCAAGAGTGTCTCAGGCCTCCTTTGGGAGATTTTTCTGAGGGTTTCCTTTAATATGATTCTACTATCTCTAGATAGTAGAATTGAAATCATCACTTCTCCCCTCACTCCGCCAACCTGTATTTATTCTCCACAGCTTAGTTTAGACACAGCTCTCTTTGAAAGCCTGAACTTAACATACTCCTCCTTCCCAGGTCAAGGTAAAGTGTTTCTGATATATGCTTTCATAGCACCCCATGTTTCTTTTAATAGGGTTCTTATTACACTAAATTGTGCATATTTCCTTACTTATCTGCCTCTTCCACTAGAATCTACAATAGAATCCAAGGTTTTTGAAGATACTACTACTACTACTATGTTGCTTCAGTCGTGTCCGACTCTGTGCGACCCCATAGACGGCAGCCCATCGGGCTCCCCCGTCCCTGGGATTCTCCAGGCAAGAACACTGGAGTGGGTTGCCATTTCCTTCTCCAGTGCACGAAAGTGGAAAGTGAAGGTGAAGTCGCTCAGTCGTGTCCGACTCTTAGCGACTCCATGGACTGCAGCCTACTAGGCTCCTCCATCCATGGGATTTTCCGGGCAACAGTACTGGAGTGGGGTGCCATCGCCTTCTCCCATAGGAAACATCTAATTGATCTTAGAACTTCCCAGGTGACTCAGTACTGTGTTGGGAAGATTCCCCTGGAGAAAGAAATGGCAATCCATTCTGGTATTCTTGCCTGGGAAATCCCCTGGCATACTACACTCCATGAGGGTTGCAAAACAGTCGGACATGACTCAGAACTAAACAAAAATTTATCTTAAGAAAAAATTTTAAACTACATACTATTTGCTTTATCTTTACACCTATCTTCTCATTGTTGTCTGGATTTAATCTCTTTGCTGGTGATCTTTCTTACCTTGAAAATCTTTCATCATTTGGAGAGTCCAGAAACAAAAAAAAACTTATTTAGAATCTAACAAGTCCTTAATCTTTTATGTTTCCTCTAAATTCTGCTTGAAAACTGAACTATTCCTCTTTTAACTCATCCATCTATTTGTTATACTAAGCAGTGAGATGAAGGAAGGTGGCATTGTCAATGTTCTGCCTGGAAATCTTAGCTAGATCATTGGGCTCATCAGTTACATTTGCCGTTTTCTATATTACTACATAGTAGAGTGCTAAAATATAAAGAAAGCTGAGTGCCGAAAAATTGATGCTTTTGAACTGTGGTGTTGGAGAAGACTCTTGAGAGTCCCTTGGTCTGCAAGGAGATCCAACCAGTCCATCCTAAAGGAGATCAGTCCTGAGTGTTCATTGGAAGGACCGATATTGAAGCTGAAACTCCAATACTTTGGCCACCTGATGCGAAGAACTGACTCATTGGAAAAGACCCTGATGCTGGGAAAGATTGAAGGCAGGAGGAGAAGGGGACAAGAGAGGATGAGATGGTTGGATGGTATCACTGACTCAATGGACATGAGTTTGGGTAAACTCTGGGAGTTGGTGATGGATAGGGAGACCTGGCGTGTTTCAGTCCATGGGGTTACAAAGAGTCGGACACGACTGTGTGACTGAACTGAACTGAACTGAGAGTGCTGAAAATTTTTCTTCTATTATATAACAAGGGTCTCTTTTCTTCTAGCTTCCAATAGCATTTTCTCTTTCCTCTAATCTCTCGCCAATAGGCTATTTGAGGCCCTTTTAGCAACTGCTAACATGGTCCTCATGGCCCTTAAGATTTTATTAACATCTCCCCAAGTCTACCCACCATCAAGTCCATATGTTTGAATGTTTTTTATGGCAGTGTCCCATTTCCAAATATCAAAATCTGTTTTTGTTATCTATCACTTTGTAACAACTCATTCTAAAACAGTGGCTTAAATAACCATCATTTTCCAACATTTCATGATTTCTTTGAGTCAGAAGTTTGAGAAAGGCTTGGCTGGGCAGTTCTGGTTCAAGTTCTCCTGGGTAGTTTTAGTCAGTTGATGGCTGGAGCTGAAACAGAGCATCTGGGGACTGTCCAGACATCTCTGTGTCTTTCTTGGTGTATTCTCAGAGCCCCTACACATGGTCTCTATGCCTGTGATGGTTGGGGCTTCCTCACAGCATGAGGGCCTCAGAGTGGTCATACTGTTCACATGGTGGCTGAGGGCTCTAAGGACAAATATCCTAGTAGAAAAGGTGAAGGTTACATGACCCCTTAGGACCTACCTCAGCAGTCACATTACTTGCGTTACTTCTTTGTATTCCAGTGGTTCAAACAGTCATGAGAGGTCACCCAGTTTAAAGAGAAGGAACTGTAAAGCCTGTCTTTCAATGCATACAGTATCACAATCAGATAGCTTAAAAAAAAAAATGGGGTTGGAAACAGGCTGTGGCCATCCTTGGAAAACACAACCTGCCCCACTCGGTTGCTTAAATGTAAGTATATTCCAGAGAGCTGTTATGATGATTAAACAAACTATCATAAGAAGCTCTTGCATACAATAGGTGCTTAATAACATTTGTCACCTTCCTTGCCCCTAAGAAATGACACAATACAATACACTTTCAGAGAATTTGAACAGTACATTTTTTAAAGTTAAAAAAGAAAAAGCTCAGTGTGGCCAAATATTAGTCTGTCTCCTCCCACTCTGCCCATTATTTCCATATGCTTCACAGGATAACTACAACTCTTCTTATACAAGGGGTGACTATTTTTTAGGCCAGTAATGGTAAATTCACTCCCCTTCTTGGTATTTAGCTTAAGAATGAACAAATAAACACCAACTCTAGCCTTTCAGATCTGAGATGAAAAAAAACGTGGAGTGGGAGGAATTCTCGGAAACCCTCCTCACTCAAACAAAGCATCTAGAATTTACTCCCAAACGCCACCACTTCCTGCAGGCATGTCTGACTGCCTCGTTGCTTCTTTGTGTACACACACTTCCCTCTCTTAGGCCTCACATTTTCCCAGTTGGGCTTACTGAGATTTTGTCTAGGATATGAGTCTGATATAAGGGGGAATTTTCCATACACATGAGTCTTCAAGTTACACATGGTTTAACAAAAAGAATGGGTCTATATAAATTCCCAAGCAAATGGTATAAAAACATGGAAAAGGAAAAAATATACTCATTTGAGTGCAGCGATCCAAAGAATAGCAAGGAGAGATAAGAAAGCCTTCCTCACTGATAAATGCAAAGAATTAGAGGAAAACAATAGAATAGGAAAGACTGGAGATCTCTTCAAGAAAATGAGAGATACCAAGGGAATTTTTCTTGCAAAGATGGGCACAATCAAGGACAGAAATGGTATGAGCACTGAAGAATTGATGCTTTTGAACTGTGGTGTTGGAGAAGACTCTTGAGAGTCCCTTGGTCTTCAAGGAGTCCAACCAGTCCATCCTAAAGGAGATCAGTCCTGGGTGTTCATTGGAAGAACTGATGTTGAAGCTGAAACTCTAATACTTTGGCCACCTGATGCAAAGAGCTGACTCATTGGAAAAGACCCTGATGCTGGGAAAGATTGAGGGCAGGAGGAGAAGGGTACGACAGAGGATGAGATGGTTGGATGGCATCACGGACTCAATGGACATGGGTTTGGGTAGACTCCGGCAGTTGGTGATGGACAGGGAGGCCTGGCATGCTATGGTTCATGTGGTCACAAAGAGTTGGACACGACTAGCGACTGAACTGAACTGAACTAATCTATTTACTTATTTATTTTTATGCCCCCATTAGTTTTCTCCCCATGCTCCACAGATGATTACTATAAAGTGCTTTTACTAATACAATAGGCTGGATCACCTGTCAGGCTCACGAAACCCACCTGTTAACAAGCATCAAGCTGTACTAGTGATTAGTCAAGTTTACAAGAAAGGAGCCACACATCACAACAGGATACATCTTCCTAAATCTCTTCATCACATTGGGATGTATTTTGGGTTTAGAGCAACAAACACAATGGGCAATACAAAATGACGTAAGGAAGCCCTTTGGTTCTGTGCTTCTCTCGCCTTTATGCTCTCTGGTCATGTGGTAAGAAGGTCTATGTGATTAACTTCCATTGTCCAACCCAGCTATGGCTCATAAAGCTAAAAAACTCATAAAAGGGTTAGTCACTCAGTCATGCCTGACTGTTTACAATCCCATGGACTGTAGCCTGCCAGGCTCCTCTGTCCATGGGATTTTCCAAGCAAGAATACTAGAGTGTGTAGCCATTCCCTTCTGCAGGCTATCTTCCCAACCCAGGGATTGAACCCAGGTCTCCTTCATTGTAGGCAAATCCTGTATCGTCTGAACCACCAGGGAAGCTCCCATAAAGCCAAAAACTGAAGACTAATTAATAATGAATAATCCAGATGAACCAGGTACATCCTGCTATAAAGATTCCTTAGATAAGAATTAGAACTTAGTACCCTCAGAAGATCTTCAATTGCCTTCCAGTTAGTAAATTTCATCCATTTGTTAACAAAGAGGTCTTCCTAAAGTCAGAACTGTAGACGTGTTTATTAATCCTTTTATGGTATTTACAATTTACTTCTTATTTTGACATAGTCTTACATCATGTGTATTATTTGGTGAGCATGTATGGATACACATTTGTATCCAATATTTATTTGTGTTGCATATTTACCTCAAAATTCTGTCTCTTACTGGTTTCTTTACCCCAGTGTCTTAGGATGCATCATATTGCTACATGAACACCTAATCCATTGCTTCTAACTGTTGCATACTACTACATTTTATTTACTCCTGTCCTAATGAGGATAGCTGGCTATCCTCACTTCCTTAGTAGCTGGATAGCCAGCTTGCCTCCCTTCCTTAGTACCAGAAACAATGCTGCAGGCAATATTTTTAGATAGGAGAACTTCATTAGGATATTTAATCCAGAGCATTATCTTGGGCAATATGAAACAAATATACTTCACTTTATTAAATACCACCACCTCCAAAATAAATACACTCAGACTATACTCCCACCAGGGCATGAAGAACCCTATATTCCCACATTCCTGCCAACATTTGCCATTATCCAACTGATTGGGGGTAATAATTACAACAGAGACATCTCATTTTGGGGGGAACTTTAATTACTAGCTATAAGGACCGATGCTAAAGCTGAAACTCCAATACTTTGGCCACCTCATGTGAAGAGTTGACTCATTGGAAAAGACTCTGATGCTGGGAGGGATTAGGGGCAGGAGAAGAAGGGGACAACAGAGGATGAGATGGTTGGATGGCATCACCGACTCGATGCACGTGAGTTTGGGTGAACTCCGGAAGTTGGTGATGGACAGGGAGGCCTGGCGTGCTGCAATTCATGGGGTCGCAAAGAGTCAGACACGACTGAGTGACTGAACTGAACTGATGGTGAGTATTTTGACACATACTGGTTCCCTTTTGGAATTTCCTCTTCTCTAAATTGTATGTCATGCCCTTAATGCATTTTCCAAATTTTAGTTAAAATGGCACATTCCCATCTTATTTCCTCTTAACTAGATTCAAAAACTGTCCATGGATTCTTGAATATGACACAAAAAGGGAACTGTAATAAAGGGGTAGTCATAGTGGCAAGAGTTAGTGGTCCTCACTAACTGCAACAAAAATA
>NW_011495013.1:2598563-2620326 GCF_000754665.1 Bison bison bison | reverse complement strand
AACATTGTGAGTATCTTTGGAGGGTCCCTTCCAAAGCAAGTTCAGTTCGGTTCAGTTCAGTTCAGTTGCTCAGTCGTGTCCGAGTCTTTGCGACCCCTTGGATCACAGCACACCAGGCCTCCCTGTCCATCACCAACTCCCGGAGTTCACCCAAACTCATGTGCATCGAGTCGGTGATGTCATCCAGCCATCTCATCTTCTGTCGTACCCTTCTACTCCTGCCCCCAATCCCTCTCAGCATCAGGGTCTTTTCCAATGAGTCAGCTCTTCACATCAGACGGCCAAAGTATTGGAGTTTCAGCCTCAGCATCAGTCCTTCCAACGAACACCCAGGACTGGTCTCCTTTAGGATGGACTGGTTGGATCTCCTTGCAGTACAAGGGACTCTCAAGAGTCTTCTCCAACACCGCAGTTCAAAAGCATCAATTCTTCGGTGCTGTCTAGGTTGGTCATAACTTTCCTTCCAAGGAGTTATCGTCTTTTAATTTCATGGCTGCAGTCACCATCTGCAGTGATTTTGGAGCCCCAAAAAATAAAGTCTGACACTGTTTCCCCTGTTTCCCCATCTATTTGCCATGAAGTAATGGGACCAGATGCCATGATCTTGGTTTTCTGAATGTTGAGCTTTAAGCCAACTTTTTCACTCTCCTCTTTCACTTTCATCAAGAGGCTTTTTAGTTCCTCTTCAAGTAAGGAGACCCGAACCTAAGCTTTGTTTGCATCATAGTAAATCCACCAGTATACAGTAAGTTCCACGTATATATGGGTCCAGTCTGAGCCCTCTATTTGGTTCCATTGATCTATTGGTCTGTTCTTGCACCACACTACAGCAACACAAGTTTATTAGCATTTATTTGTAGCTGCTTGAATTTTATCAATAAGCATTATTAACTTATTTTTTAACTTTTAGAATATCACTGAAAATTGCTTATAATCCCAAATAACATTTCATATTTTATTTTTAATTCAAATTTTATATACCCCCACCACCTATCCCCTCACTATCCCTAATAAAATCCTCTGACCAACATGATTTCCCACCTTTAGAGTATACCATTCTCTTTATATTCCCAGGGGCATTATCCTTTATAGTTTTTATTATTTTTTATCAATGGTATTATCTAGCTAATAAGACACTGTTTAAAAAAACTCATCTAGCCCCTTTCATATTTGTGAATTAACTCATGCATTCATTTACTCAGTAAATAGTTTTTAAGTGCCTACAATATGTCTAAATGTTATGAATTCAACAACAAAAAACATATGCTGACTCTCATGGAGTTTAATTCTTACCATAAATCATTTCCTTTACAGAGAAGAAAGTAGAGAGTATATGGGGATACATAAGTACTTTCTTCCTTCCTTTTATAATATAAAGTTATTAATAACAATAAGCTCTTTCTGATACCCATTGCTGTAAATTTATAGACACCGCAATGCACCAATGGTGGTTTCTACAAAAACAAAGACTTTGTATTTGTTCCCTTTTCTATAGGTCACCTCACCACTCTATACCACTACAGCTGTGTCAGTCTGAGTCACAATGGTCCATGCAAAAATTTGAGTGATCTTTTTAATGCCCCCAATACACATAGTGCTGACTTAGATACTATCTTCTTGGACTACAGTTCTTTCCCACTCTGTTCATACCTCTTTCCCTCACACTTTAAAGAGACAAAACTTTATAAACCATTCTTATATTGAGGAAGATCAACAGGCTCTAAGGAAAACGAGGATGCTTTCACAACATGATTGAAAATGAGTGCATTTTTCTTTTAAACCAATGGTAATGGTGGCCGTAGTGGCTGTTTTCCTAATGTAGAATTCATGACATCACTTACTTATAGATAAATTCAAGCATGTCAAGTTTGGCAGATTCTTTCCAGAAACTAGTTTATCTCTCCAGCCTAATTGTCTGCCTCTCCTGCACTATAATTTGCATCCTGGCAAAGTTCCCAAAATAGAACATGCCATTTCTTACATTAGCATTTCTAGTTTCACTGTGACTTCTACCTAGAATGTGTTTCCAGCATTCATTTCTTCACCTACTTCCACCCTTCATGCAAAACTCAGCCCCAGGGGACATGACTCTTCTCCAAACACATAATGCTACTCTCCTGAGACCTCCAATGTCTTGAATATTCCAGTACCATAACACTGAAATTAGTCTTTTAAAATGATCAATTTACATGCCTGTTCAGTTTACCAGCCTACAAATTTCTTGAGAGCATAAGACTGTGTCATGGTCCCCTTTACATATCCAGCTACTACTACAGTCCTTGCCATATAGCATGCAATCAACAAATATTGAACAGAGCTCAACTCAACTAAAATAACTTTTTGGAACAGAACTTTGAGCTTATGCAATCATAACTATCCCTGAAATGAACCCTGTGGGTAAACCAAATAGCCAACTCCCAACATAAGAAACATGAAGAGCAGAGAAGGCAAGTTAACCCTGCAACCACTTTGTTTGAATTCCTTCCTTATTCTGTAAGTAAAAAAATTAACATGCCAATTAGTATACTGAGCATGCAACACCTTAATAACCATTAACCCATTCCTTGATAATACAATATTATAATGCCCGGCTTAGCAAAGTGGTTTTCAAACTTGTCTTTTTGAGTTGGGGTGGGGATCACTTTTGTTTATTTTTTGGTGCATATTTTAAGTTGTGATTTTTTTTCTCTAAGTAAAGCATGAACAGAAAAATGGTTACATAGAACAGATAAATGTGAGTGAGCTAGTTGAGGATGGATGGAGAGCTGAGAGAAACTAAGATGGATCCTCGGGATCCCTACTGCTCCTTGAAGATCACATGGACAACCATCATTCATTCACAGTGCTTTCAGTCCTTGGATGGAGCACAAAAAACTAGGCTTGATGACCAAGACCTTTTCCTTCATCCCTCATTCATGATCACATTTTAATTCTATTTTTTTTTTTTTTTTGAGTTGGACTCTGAAACTACCAACTTCATTTGTATTCAGAAGGATCAAGTTTCTATCGTTTCTAGGATTCTGAGAATGTTAGAGCTAGAAAGAAAAAAATGACAATGGAGGTCATTCTATCAGTGATATATAATTTCTGCCTCACATGCTTTGTTATACTTTATTATTATTTTACAGGTATTGTATAAAAAGTGCTATAGAGCAGCATTGCTCAATTTTTAACGTGCAGAAGAAGCACCTGGGATCTTATTAAAATGAAGGTTCTGACTCAGTAAGTCAGGAGTGAGATAAATACTCTAACAAGCTCCTGTGTGTACAAAGTCACTTCAGTCATGTCTGACTCTTTGTGACACCATGGGTTGTAGCCCACCAGGCTCCTCTGTCTATGTGGATTCTCCAGGCAAGAATACTGAAGTGGGTTGCCATGCCCTCCTCCAGGGAATCTTGGAGGATCTGACCCAGGGATTGAGCCCGTTTCTCCTATGGTTCCTGCATTGCAGGTGGATTCTTTACCACTGAGCCACCAGGGAAGGCGACAAGCTCCCAGGTGATGCCAATGCTGCTGGTCCACAGCCCCTGCTCGCCACAAGAGAAAAGCCCATGCAGCAATGAAGACCCAGCACAACCAAAAATAAATAAATAAGAAAACGGCAAAAAAAAAACAAAAAGAGAAAAGTAACATGAAAGAAATCAGGAAGACCCACTCTGTAGGTCCCAAAAGAAACTAAATGCGTTCTTTTTCGGATCCCTTTCTTGTGTGCTTTCTCAGCCAAGTGGTAGAAGGCTGACCTTGTTTACTACCAACATACTTCTGCTTTCTTTTTGCAGAGAGAGCAGTAAAGGAAGATAGACCTCAGAGAATGCCAGCTTCCTCACAGTTTCTGAAAACAGACTCTGAGACTAAGCAAGTATTCATCCTGGCAGAGATGTCACCTTACAGAGACAAAAATTGAGCTTGTTATCAAACAGCCAACCCCACTCTTGGGTGTAGGTGTCTAGGTGTCAAGCTGAAAGGGAAGACAGATGCAGGTCTGCCCCCACACACATGGCCGAGAACTGCTCTGGAAAATTCCATGGTGACAGGTCGTTGCCCTAGTACTCTCACAGTTTAACAGGTTAACAGTTTCAGGGCTAAACTTTCAAAACACAGCTTTACAAACCTGGATTTCTTAGCAATGAAATCAAAAGACCACATGGTGGAACTACAGCTCAGAGCTCACCCTGGGAACACATGTCAGGATTTCACTCTCAGAACCTCAACTTCTAGGAAACATATACAACAAGCCCCTCCAATCTGCAGGAAGAGTCTGCTCTGAATTTCCTCAAGATCCATTTCTCAGAAAGAACCATCTATATCAGTGTTTTTCCCTCATCTTTTTTCCCAAGTTGATGATAACGCGGTGTAGTAGGAAACACATGGACTTGGAAGAACAAGTCTTTGGGCAGTGCCCCTAAGTCCAGGGTTTTCACACATAAAACAAAGACAATAAGATCTATTAAAATTACCTAACAGCATATGGTGAGATTTAAAGAAGAAAATGTAAAGAACTGTAAAAATGACAAAATAATAATGGTAGCACCTAATACTTATTGAGTATGTACCTGAAATTTACTGTATGTAAATACATATTTACTGTATGTACCTGGAATTTCCCATAGACTACCTTAATTAATATAGTAATCCAAAAGGCAGGAATCATTATCATCATTTTAAAGTTTTAAAGCACTGAGCCTAGAGAGATTGACTCAACAACATCACGTGGCTAGTAAAAAGCCAAGCATAAGGCACATTTGTTAGTTCTTAGCCCATAGCTTCCACTGTAACTTGCCCACAGGACTCCAGTTTCCTTTTGGGGAATCAGATCTCATTAACAAGTCTTCTGATGCTGGGAAAGATTGAGGGCAAGAGGAGACGGGAGCAATAGAGGATGAGGTGGTTGGATGGCATCACTGACACAAGGGATATGAATTTGAGCAAACTCTGGGAGACAGTGAAGGACAGGGATGCCTGGCATGCTGCAGTCCATGGGAGTCACAGAGAGTCAGACAGGATTTAGCAACTGAACAACAGTAGGTAGCAAAATAGTTGATTTACATTGTAAAAGTTGAAGGACCAGATCTTTCTTCCCACTAGACTGGAACTAGAAGGGTAATAAAATTTAGCCAAACACCCATTTCTGGGACTCCTACCCTTGAAGCATTGGTGCAAGGCTTTAAAAAATAGTGAGGTCCTATCCATTTAGAAGTAAATGAATTGTTTATGTCTTGAGAAATTTCCTTTAGTTCTTTTTCCTTGCTCCACTCAAAACAATTGGTTTCTTCCTATTTCAAGATGTGGTTCTCCAATTTTTCAGTCTGCCAATAAATTTCCTTTTTTTGCTTAAGTTGGCCATTATTTGCTTCTTTGCAATTAAAAAAAGTTAACAGATAAACCAAGCCAGGACTCAACTCAGGGCTGCCTGAAATCCTAAGCTTGTGAACTAAACCAATAAATTATATTCTGTCTTAAGTGTCACATTAAGTATTAAAATGTGTTTCTCTTCTCCTCCAATCTGCACCTGTATTCATCTATAACCTACCCATTAGTTCATATGACAACTTCTACCTTCTAAAAACATATGTGAAAATTATTTCTTAGGTGATAATTCAGAAATTCTCTTAAGAGCCATGGATTTAAGGTGAATCGTTGAATCATCTGAAAAACTGAAAGAAAAGCTGATAGGAATCAATGAGATCATTGTCACCTAATTTTGTATAAATAGAAATATCATAATAATTTAATGAAAAGTATCAGTACCAGTATCTGGTACCCCACTGCTTAGATGCAATGTATCACAGACAAGTCTCTCCAAATACAAACAGTAAACAGAGACTACAAAGACAAAATTTATTTTTTCTCAGCTTTGTCTCTTTCAAATCTTAAAAATATCCAGGCTCTGCTAAGTAAGCTAGCAGTGTCTCCGGGAGTAGTCTAAGCAATCATCCTGGACATCAAACAACAGGAAGCTTTCAGAAACAAAAAAAAGGATAAAAGTTCAGCCACAGTTTAATTTCCTCTCTAATTCCAAAGGAATATATTCACTGAGATCCTTGGCAAAGGGACTTTCTTCCACTCTCAACACTTTTTTTTGTTTTTACTAGATGAAAAATAGCCACAACAAATTGATCTGGGCCCTGAGATTCGTAAGTTTCTGAACTAGAAGGGACTGCAGGAATGGGCATGTGCTACAAGTTGAGAGGAGAGGAAGGACCCAGAGCCACGGGTTCCTGCATTTGTCTGGAGCTGTTACCACTCACTCAAGGTATAGCCAGTGTTTCATGAAAGACACAAAATGCATGTCGACTGAAAAAATGCATAATCTAAAAGCTGAGAATTATGTTTTACTTGGCAGACTTGCTAAGGAAGTAAACCCAGAAGACAGCCTCTCAGATAGCTATGATGAACTGCTCTGAGGGGTAAGGGATGAGCCAGGATATACAGAAGTTTCTGCAACAAAAACCAGGTAGTCAGAACATCAAAAGATTACTGTTCATAAAAGAAAACCAAACATCTCAAGTTAATGAATTTAGTGCTTTATATGAATGGAAAGATGCAAGAGTCTGGGCTCATTAAAGTCATTCCTCTGATATGCACCCTAACTTCCTAGGGCCAGTATCCTGCTTTTCTCCATCCTGAATCCCCTCAGGGTGCACAGTAGTGGGTGGCTGCAGTGGATGGAGGCCTGGTGGAGGCAACATCCTTTGCTTACCGATGTGGCAGGCAACATTTCCATATGCAAAATAAGTGCATCACATTGGATTGTGTGTTTGAGACTAAACGATACTCTCAAAATTTCCTGCAACATGCAAAAAAGCACTCACATTAAAGGGTTGAAGGATTCTTTCATTTAGCAGGAACATTTTTTAGCACTTTGAGGGACTATATTAAGCATACAGAGAGCTCAAATCAACACCTCACTCACTGTGAAATTCCAAGTCAGAGAATCATTTTATAAAACATGATAGGGCCCTTCTAGTAACACTGATAACCCAATCCTGTTGAATCCTGTTGAAACCATGGAACATTGAATTGCATCAAATATAATATGCTATCAACAAGTAGGCTTTATAAGTTTAAATTTTAGCAAAGTAAATAAAGACAAACTGATTGCACATTAATTTGATTACTTTTATTGAATGTGTGACTGGCATCATATAAATATTATGAATGACTTGGTCTAATACAATAAAATCTATCCAATTGGAATTCTTGCAAAAACATATCCTAAAAAAATTAGAAGAATGAAAAACACTGGCATAGAATCGCCTCAGAAATCTCAAATGGAATTATCTGATGGATCTGGAACGCCATTAGAAAAATTTCTATTCATTTACTTGAAGATCTGTAGAGAGAAGGTTAGAAGTCTTGATATAATGGAACAGGAGCTTTCTATGTAGACACTGCAAGAAGGAATAGCTACAATGACACGACCTAAGAATACCACCTTTATCCTGAGTTACTAATTTTAATATTTTCATTTACAATTTATTTCAAAAGTTGGTCTAATACTCCTACTCTTACTCTTTGATGAACAAACTTTCATCAAAATGGCCTTTCTAAGGGATAAACTCTTCAGTTTACAAAGACTACATTCTATTCTTAAGCAAGCAATTCTGATTTTATATGTGTAGCACCATTAACTAGAAATGGAAAAGTTGCTTTTTATTTTGAACGTTTTTTGCTGTAAATTTTACTACTTCAAACTTTTTTTGTGTCTGCCAAAGGGAAAAAAATAAAAAAAATCAATATTTGAGTTTAAACTTGAAAATATGATGAGAAGAAATTAGTGTAGCTACAGTGCATATGGGTGTGTTGTTCTTTGCTTTGTTTTGCCTATTTTCTAGAATGTAAGCTTATGAAACATATATTTACAGACAGCTTCTTCTCTGCCTGTTACAGAGATTAACAATCCCTTTCTCTCGATGAGCATAGATGCTATCATTTACTGAGTAGTTGTGTGTGCTCCATACTATACTAAGTTCTTTAGACTCATACAAGAATTCTATGACAAAGGTCAGATTAAAATGGTGAAAACCTGTACATTATTCATTCAAGAAGTATTTATGGAGCAGCTACTACCAGACATTATTCTGGGCTTTGACAGTATAAGAATAAACAAACAAACAAACAAAACGAACCTTAAGTCACTGTTCCTGTAAAAACAACAAAAATAGGAAAAAGCATTCAGAGATGAAAGAATATTTTTAAATTATGACAATTTGAAAACAAATCAGAAGTTGCAATGCTAACAGAAAATGCTGAGAAAACATATTCAAAAAATACATTCAAAAGGCAATCTAGAATTGTATGTCCAGTTCTAGAAAGAGGGAAAAATGTAAAAATCATTTGATGGAAACAAACTGATTCTTCCCATTAATAGATTCTAAATAAAAGCAGTTAAGATATACTTCTAGAAGAGGACAAATCATCCATAATGGAAGTCAGCAAAGCATACAGGAAGGGTGAACAAAGTAGAGTCCACAAAATACCAATAACAATAGTGGTGGTCACACTATTATTTGTGTATGGATAGGTCCTTACCTTAAAAATTATATCTACAAACACACATCAATATTTTCTTTATTACCATTATATACACACACACACACACACACACATATACATAATGTATACAGTATTATGGGGAAATTTTCCTCTAAAAATTTAACCTGAAATAGATCAATTTATATGAAGAGAAAATTAAGTTCTGTTATCCTTTAAACACAATTATGAATAATGGCTTCTTCTAGGTGCTGCTGTTTTAATCAATTGTTATTTTTATTGCCTATTTTTATGCTCAAATTGTCACAGCTTAGCCAGTGGGAGGTCTTTTTAAGCTGGCTTCCAAGTCTTGTCAACAGCATATCAGAACATTTCAAAGTGTACTTGCTTGCTGGTAACAAAAATTTCTACCCTAATCTTGAAATATCTCTTTCCCAAGGCATAGAATTATCTCCTCCTAGAAGCACTGATATTTTTAGTTGAGAGTTACCATTTCTCTATGATATCCCTCCTTGAAATTTTAACTCCTCACAAAACTATAATTAAACCTCCTTACTTTTATAGTCTGATGAACTAAATAAATTTTATTAAAATTTATATAATTACTTGATTTTTAAAAATCTGTCAATAAAAACTGCCTAAAAAACAGTGCTAGTATTTTGAGTGATTTGTGATATTTTATTCTGCTATGATTTTATGCACTCAAACCGCATTTCAGCCCAATATCTCTAATTATTTCCAGGAAGTTTCATAATTTTTCAAATTTTTATACAGCAATATTCCTAAAGGTGTTGCTTTCTTTAATACGTTTTATAATTACTTTTAATTATGAGACAAAAATTTTAAATCAACTGCTTGGCAAATGTCAAGACATATACTTCATCCATCTATGAAATAAAGTGAAAATGTTAGTCGCTCAGTTGTGTCTGACTCTTTGAGACCACATCCATGGCAACTGTAGCCTGCCAGGCCCCTCTGTCCATGGAATTCTCCAGGCAAGAATACTGGAGTGGGCTGCCATGCCCTCCTCCAGGGGACCTTCCTGACTCAGGGATCAAATCCAGGACTCCTGCAGTCCAGACAGACTCCTTAGCTTCTGAGCCACCAGGGAAGCCCCCATCCATCTATACACAAAGACTTAAAAAAAATTTTTTTTTGGTAGTACATTTTTTAATTAAAATAAGAAAAGCATTGTATCTGTAAACAATAAGGCAAATTAAAATTGGAAACAATCTTAATTTTTGCTTGGAGAGAAACTAAGATTCTGATGCATGCAAAAGGATGCAATGCATCATGGAAGTTCGGTATCTAAGCCCTCACGGAAAAAGCATCTTCAGATCTCTTTGATGATACTTATATGGGAAAATGGTACCCTCTGGTACAAGACTGATTGAAACTGACACTTTCAAGTCTATGCTCAAATTGGAAAAAGGTCCCCTAAGGATAGAGAGGCAATACTCAATTAAAGATGCTTGATTGTTAGAGAAAATGATACTGATTATCTTGCCTCTGAACCTCAAATTAATTATGCAAGATAATCCTTACAATTTAAGACTGCCTCTATTCATGTGATCTATTAGAACTATCTTGAACCTCCTGGCCACTTAACATATGGCTTTTCAAAAGTAGCTGGAAAACGTGTTTCTTTCCTAGCCAGAATTTATTCAAAAATTTTAAGGACAATAACTTGAGATATATCATCTAGACACATTAATATTTATAAATCTAGGTTTAGCTTTGCCAAAACAGAGCTGCTACTAGAATCCAAGCTCTCACAATCATTCAGATTTGTACAGTTTAAAAACCAAAAGTAATTTTGGCTGAATCTGAAATGATAATTTGTCCCAAATCATTGCCTTAATGTCCTATAGTCATTACAATGGGAAAGCAAAGCAAAGAAATTGATCTATAGTAAAAGGTAGGCTTCCCTAAGGTTGTTTCTATGCTAGGATCATCAGTTAATACATAATTTTAAATATCTGTATAGAGTACAAAATCTGATGTTTTTTTGAAATACCAACTAGGTTATGCTGCATGCACCAGTTCCAATTATCTGATTCTGAGTAACTCCAGGACTATGTTGAGAGTTCTGAGCCACCCTGACTCCAAGAAACTAGAAAGAATTTCTTAGAACATTACCTCTACCTTTCAAAATATGAACGAATATTCTTTCCACTTCAAATTAAGGTATCTAATACATTTTGATTTCTATAAACATCTTTGAAACTAAATGTTTATTATATCCAAAGATGTTCAATTTAATAGGAAAAAACCTTCACTCAATGCCTACTAAAAGCCTATATACCTAGAAATGGGGATAAAACAGTGAACAAAATAGACACAATTTTTCCATCACTGGGTTCTCATATTAGCAGGAATGTAATAATTTTGATAATAATTATCTAAATAGTAAAAGATCTTCAACACTATTTAACAAACTAAATCCAATAATGCATAAAGAGGACCATACACCATGATTAATTTGGATTCATTCCAGTGTCATAAGGATGATTCAATATACACATCAATCCATATGATACATCACATTAACAAAAGGAAAGATAAAACCACACAATCACCTCAGTAGATACAGAAAAAGCATTTGACAAAATTCAACATTCATTCATGATAAAAAGTTTCACCAGAGGTAACATATCTCAACATAATGAAAAACCATTTATGACAAACCCACTGCTAACATAATACTCAGTGGTGAAAAGCTGAAAGCCTTCCCACTAAACTCAGGAATAAGACAAGGATGTCCACTTTAATTGTGTCTATTTAACATAGTATTAGAAATCCTAGTCACAGCAATCAGGTAAGAAAATAAATAAAAGGTATCCAAACTGGGAAATAAGAGGTAGAACTGTCACCATCTGCAGATGACAAGATACTCTATATAATGAACCCTAAAGTCTCCACCAAAAAAAAAAAAACCTATTAGAACTAACAAATGATTTCAGCATGGTAGTAGCATACAAGATTGACACATGGAAATCCATTGCATTTCTATACATTATTAATGAAATACCAGAGACAGTAAAAAAAAAAAAAAAATCCCATTTAAAATCACGTAAAAACATGCCTAGGAATAAACTTAACCAAGGAGGTGAAAGGTTTATATGCTGAAAACTATGAGACATTGATAACGGAAATCAAAGGTGATTCAAAGAAATGGAATGATATCCCATGATGTTGGATTGTGGGAAAGCTGGACAATTACATATAAACTAGACATTTTTCCAAAGAAGACATACAGATGGCCAACTGGCATGTGAAAAGATGCTCTGTGTTGCTAATTATTTGAAAAATGCAAGTCAAAATCATAATGAGATATTACCTCACACAGGTCAGAATGGCCATCATAATAAAGTCTACAAATAACAAATGCTGGAGAAAAGATATTTCATCAAAATGAAAGAATGGTTGCTCTTCAAGGGTACTGAACACAGAATAATTACAAATATACTTTAATAAAAATCTTAATATTAAAAGAATGATTACTAAGAAGAGGCTTACCATTTCTAGGCCATTTTATGCCTTTTTGTTTGATGCCAAAATAATCAGCCAAATTTCATGTCTTCTTTATGGCCAATAATAGATGATGTTTCCTTTTTAGAGTCTTTTTTCTTAAATCTTTTCAGAAGACCTATCTTTGTCTTTGAGTTGTTCCTTTGAACTCTTTCTAAGGTCCCTTTGTATCTTTCCAATTTTGAAACAGAGAACTAAACATTAAACTCTAGAACTACCTGACAAATTGTATATGAAGCAAAAGAATGATCTTAGGAGCTCAAATGCTCCATATGTTTTCTTTCTTTAATATTGTTTTAGAAGCCTTAAATGAGGAGACTATGCATAGTGGGTCAATGGAGGCAAAGGCCTCCTACACAGAGGAAATCCTGACTGACAACTTCCTCATCACCTCTTTTCTTATTAGGACCTCAGACCCTGTGCCCTCTGTTTTCTTGTGTGCTACCATGTACTTCTTCCAAAGAGAGTTTTCCATGATCCTAAACAACTCAGCTTTCTCACAGTTTTTGCAGATTGTCCATTGTAAAAATAAAGAAATTAAGATAACCTTAACTAATTATAAGGATCTTATATTTTCAGTAAGTTACTGAGCAAAATAACTCCAACATCTGTAAGACCTAGAAAGAAAACTATGCCTCCAGTCTTTTGGCTCTCTCTCTTCATTCTCTTTGGTTCTGGTGATGTTACACCTCAGCAGACATGAGATAAATATATTTTGCTACTTGGACTGGTGATTCTGATAAGGATGAAAAAAGTTAATTATTTCTTAATGACACACATATCCCTTCAGGGGTGGGCAATAAAGGATCCCATATTTCTTTGCACACAGCAGTCTCTAAGTAAACATCTGTTGAATGAATGAACTAATGACAAACAAGTTACAGATGACACTGAATCCTTTAAATCATAAGGTCAAGGTAAGTTTCCTCTACATTTTAAGAAATAGAGACTTTTATCGTTTTTTTGGTTTTTGCTTCTGCTTCATGAAAGTAAATTATAATTACCTTATTCATCATTCTCAGACAAGGGATGACAATTCATTCGTCTTTCATGAATAATTAACTCAAAATACTAAAGTTCATAGAGGTAATCTAAGATATTAGGGAAGCAGCTGTTTTTTTCCAAAGGAAATTACAAATCATGGCAGTACAAATCCTTTTTGGAATAAGGCAACATCATAAACCTATAAGTTAAAATGTTTTACTTATCAATTTTTAATTATAATAGGAAACAGAAAATATATTCAGTTAACACATTAATAAGTATAGTCTTTGTTTAGGTTATGAGTAGAAATAGAGAAGGAAGCAAAAGAGATCAAGAAGATGGAGGGAGAGGGAAAATGGAAGAGACAAAAGGAAAGAAAGAAGCATGCAGGAAGAATTGAAATAGAGAATTATATCCTATTAAAGGCTTTTTTTTGGAGAAGGACATGGCAACCCACTCCAGTACTCTTGCCTTGAAAATCCCATGGACGGAGGAGCTTGGTGCAGGCTACTGTCCATGGGGTCGCAAAGAGTCTGGCGCGACTGAGCAACTTCACTTTCACTTTCACTAAAGGCTTTTTAAGCAATTACTGCTCCAGGCTGTTAAAGTTGGCCTATGGTGTTTCCCCAATAGGATTAAACAGCAAAGTCAAAATTTGAATTTTCCTAAAGAGTCAAAGGATAATAAGCTATGAGCTGAAAGTTTCCTATAATTTAAAGACTATAATAAAATTTTAATATTAATTTAGGGAGAGAAATACATTTTTCCTACTCTATCAGTTATAAATAAGTTTCAACTGCAAGTAAAGAAAACATGATTAAGAGCAGCTTAAACAGTTTCTTTTTTTCCCTCACAGAACAATAAGTTTAAGGGAAGGCAGTACCTGTGTTCACTGACTGTTCAATGATGTTACTGAGGGTTCACAAACTTTTTTCTCTATGCCCTGGCCACAGTAAGAGACCTCTTTTCATCATTGTGGCCTCCCAACCTCTTAATAACTCCTGAACTAACAGGCCTCATGACAACAGGTAAGGAAAGAAGAGCGCAACTGGAGAAAAGTAATAAAGAATAAGGCCAAAAGGGCCTTTCTGCATGCCTGTCCCTCCTCATCAGGGAAGCCATGGCATCTGGGACAGCTCACTCAGCCCCTTGGGCTTGCATCTCACAGGCCAGTACCACATCTCATAAGGAGATGGGCTTGTGAATGGGACTGTGTAAATCACCGTGTTCACCACACTCACATTTTTAAGAGTTCTATTTATTTTGCCTGGGGTCACAGCCATTTTTGCTTTGGTAGTCATGCTCCAGTGATCTAGTGGCAAGCAGAAGAAAGATTTTGCCCTCATATGAAATTTAGTTCAGGGACAAATATATTGTCTTGCTATTGTACTCATTCATTCAAAGACACACTCCAATTTACATAACATGGATCTTATAATCAAATCAATAGCGGGCCTTTGAAATTTCAAAATGCCACCACAATACATGAAACTTCTCCAGTCTGCCAGGTCCTTACAGTTTAAAATGCAAAATACTGTGTGCTCCAAGCAAACTTAATTCTTTATGAATTTAACTTGTCATCTAAGTCTTACAACAGAAGTACTTGACCTTGTGTATATTCAGTGAATACAACTGAACGTGAATATTCTCATTTTCTCTCACGGACACTAGGGAAAACACAAGCTTGTAAGACAAATTATGTACTCTTTCTGAGTTCTCTGAACAATAAGCCTAATTCAAAGTTAGTATTCCTAATAATTACACACACATACACATTTATATACTAGGGTACATATATATATATATATATGTGTGTGTGTGTGTATACAACCATATATAAGTATATATAAACTATCACATATAATTAGTATATATAAACTGGGCTTTCCTGGTAGCTCAGATAATAAAGAATCTACCTGCAATGCAAGAGATCCAGGTTTGATCCCTGAGTAGAAGGGAATGGCGACCCACTCCAGTATTCTTTCCTGAAGAATTCCTCGGACAAAGGAGCCTAGCAGGCTACAGTCCATGGGAACACAAAGAGTTGGACATGGCTGAGCAACTAACACACCTAAAAGAAAAAAAAACAAACTGGTAGACATATTTATATATATAAAACATATATTATAATAAGTTACATATATATAAACTATCATAGATAATGGTTTCTGGCACTTTACTATGGCTTCATGATTATTTTTATCAAAATTCTTATTATCAACACATTATATTAGAAATGTTTGCATATCATGCTCTCCCACTAGTTGTAATCTCTATAAGGATGCAAGGATTTTGTCACTTATTTCTAAATTCATACTCTCTAGAATAGAAATTTCTACCTGGAAATTAGTAGGTACTTCTTTTTCTCAGAATGAATTAATGAAAGAATGAGTTGGATTTTTTACTTTCTCATTCAGGTCAGTGTCAGGTCAGTGATGCTGACCTGAATGAGAAAGTAAAAAATCAAACTCACATTTGATGATCCACATTGCTATGATTGTGCTAATACGTTAGAGTTGCTTCCAACTAAAAATCGTTGCTCTCCGTTGGGTTCCAAAGGCATGAAGTCACCAGTCACTACAGTCCCTGACCTTCAACATAACCTGAAGGTAGTTCAAGGTGAAAATCAGGAATGAGGCCCTCTGTGCTCTGAGAAAAACTGGCAGAATAGGCCTTCCGATAGTTAGATATTTTCAGGAGAAGATTTTATGATTTCAATTCTTATAGCTCCTCATATCTAGAAAAGCACTAAAATCATTAATGGAGACATTTGCTCCTCATGACTAGCAGCAACCTTCTGCCAAAATGTGTGCTTGAATGCACATATCATCCTTCACTAAAATCATATATACCCTGGTCTTCCCTCTACCTCTTTGGAGCAGTACCTCAGAGATACCCGAGTGGCTGTCTCTGGGATGTAGTCCTCATTTGACCCCAAATAAAACTTAAGTCACAACTCTCACGTTGTGCTTTTATTTTTTTTAAGTGCTAACATATTTTTGAAAGCAAAAAATTAATGAATCTCTTAATGTCCTTCAGATGCCACTAAGAATAACATGATTTCATATTTCTAACATTGCCTTAGGTCCAATGATTATATAGAAGTTGATATCAAAAGCTGACCTATCACTATTGAGATTGCCCTCTAAAATTACATTCAAGTACCACTGCCAGATAGTGAAAGACAGGGAAGCCTGGAGTGCTGAAGTGCATGGGGTCGCGAAGAGTCAGACATGACTGAGCCACTGAAAAAACCCACCACAATTGCCAAATGCCAACACTAACCTAAACCATTCATTATTTTAATTTTCTATTCAGAAAAAAAGCAACATTTTTATCAACTTGTCTTACAATTACTTAGAAGCAAAAATACAACTTTAAAATAAAAAACAATCAGGTCTAAGATCTGATTTTATTTACAAGCTAATAAATTAGTCCTATTTTTCCCTGGATGCTGGCAGAAGAGACAAAACTCCTGAGTCAGAGACAAAGGGTTTTATTACTCATGGCACAGCAAGCAGCTGGAGCATCAGCATATTTACAATGGTTCTTCTTGCTCCCAGATCTCACAAGGAAACAAGGAGGAGCCCAGATAGACACTACCCATGCAGGGTATGTGCATCCTAACCGAAAAAAAAACTGAGACTGGGGAATCCAAAACCACTTTTATAGAAAGGAATAAACAAGCTTGCCCTTTGTCTGGGGGTAGAAGGAGATATTATCTCATCTCTCAACCTTATCAATTGCATAAACAGCCCTGAAAAATGACCTCAGTAAACAGCAGTTAGGGCTGAATCTTAGGACATTCAGCAAGACATAAAGGACAACTAGTGACCTACAAAGGACTCCCTCTCCCAGTGAAGCTATTATTACATAAGCACAAATAAATCATCAACCAAAATTTGCAAATTTTTGTTTATTCTGCAGAAAACAGAGAGCAAGCGTATTTCTAAGTAGTTCAATGTTTGGGTTCCACTTAGCTTTTATTCCCACCTACTATGACTAGAACAAAGAGTTCATAAATGAAATACAAGAAATGAGGCTGCAGAGGAAGTCAAGGTCAGAGGATGAAGGATTTTAAACACCATGATAAGATCATTGGACATACCCAAAGAAAACAGGAGTTACTTGAGGGTTCAAAGTGAGAGAAATTCAATTAGCATTTTAGATAAATGGCAAAAATAGAGGTGGCAGCAGCAGCAGCTTAGTCACTCAGCTGTGTCCAATTCTTTGCAACTCCATGGACTGTAGCCCACCAGGCTCCTCTCTTTATGGGGATTCTCCAGGCAAGAATACTGGAGTGGGTTGCCATGCCCTCCTCCAGGGGATCTTCCCAACCCAGAGATTGAACCCAGGTCTCCCACATTGCAGGTGGACTCTTAGCATCTGAGCCACCAGAGAAGCCCAAAAATAGAGGCAGGAAGGCTAATTTGGAGGCAGTTGAATCATTGTGACTTGACCCAAAGAGTAGGAGTCAGGATGCAGATAAAAGTAGACATGAGATATGTTTAAAAGGTAAAATTGTCCTAATTTAGAGTTTAATTGTATACAAGAGGTAAGGAAGAAGAATTTAAGAAAACTGTCTGTTTCTGGACTTCCCTGGTGGCTCAGACGGTAAAGCGTCTGTCTACAATGTGAGAGACCTGGGTTCGATCCCTGGGTTGGGAAGATTCTCTGGAGAAGGAAATGGCAACCCACTCCAGTACTCTTGCCTTGAAAATCCCATGGACGGAGGAGCTTGGTGCAGGCTACTATCCGTGGGGTCGCAAAGAGTCGGGCACAACTGAGCGACTTCACTTTCACTTTCTTTTCTGCTTAAGCAGCCACAGAATGGTGACACTATTCCTTAATGCACAAAGCACAGAGAATGTAACAAATGAGAGAGTGAAAGTGTTTAGTTCTTTTGATACTATAAGGAGTTTGAGATGTACTGGGACATCTAAGATGTCTAATAGAAGTTGATATGCAGACGTGGTGCTTCAGAGATAAAGCTAGGCCTGTGCCATAGAACTAAATGGTAACTGAAGCCTCTGAAGGAGAAGGAGATCATGTGGGAGCATATGAAGAATAAGAAGGAAAAAAAAAAAAAACAGGCTCAGGTGATAACTTTCAAGAATAACCAAACCCTGCATCACAATCCCTCAAAGACTCAAAAGAATTACAATCAGAAAGAAGAAAGAAAATCAAGAATGCATGATACCACAGTCACTATGATTCCACAGAATATTTCAAGAAAAGAGACATCAGAGTCAAATGCTATGGTGAGTTCAATTGACTTCAGGACTTAACATGTTTATTAAATTGAATAAGGAGCTCTTTGATGTGAGCAGTTTCATTGGAATCATGGAGGAAGAAATCATGTCAACAGAAAGAGAAACAGAAGTGAGATGAAGAAATGACAGATGTGTGTGTATGCAGGCAATTGTCTCAAGAAGTGTAAAGTATAAATGGAAACAGAAAATTTCCAGGATTTGTTTTATTTTTTAATGATAGGAGAGATTTGAATATGCTTTAAATGAACATAGGAAGGAACCAATAGATAAAGATTAAAGAAGTGGATATAAGACAGGAGAGATAGTCAAAAGAGATGTTAAAGGAGAATTTTCAGAAACATAAAATCACAACTCTCATACAAATATAAAAAGAACATGTATCAAAAATGCTCTTTGATTTGCTAAACAATGAGGTAACTTGTAAGATATTAAGACCAGCTCAAAGTGATTTAATCAGATGATTTACTTTTAAGTATTACCAAAGAACGGAGAAGGCAATGGCACCCCACTCCAGTACTCTGGCCTGGAAAATCCCATGGACGGAGGAGCCTGGTGGGCTGCAGTCCATGGGGTCGCTGAGGGTTGGACATGACTGAGCGACTTTACTTTCACTTTTCACTTTCCTGCATTGGAGAAGGAAATGGCAACCCACTCCAGTGTTCTTGCCTGGAGAATCCCAGGGACGGGGGAGCCTGGTGAGCTGCCATCCATGGGGTCACACAGAGTCGGACACAACTGAAGTGACTTAGCATAGCATAGCATAGCATTACCAAAGAAAGGCTTCCTGGATAGCTCAGCAATTCAGGGGATCCCAGTTGGACTCCTGAGTCAGGAAGTTCCCCTAGAGAAGGGATAGGCTACCCACTCCAGTACTCTTGGGCTTCCCTGGTGGCTCAGACAGTAAAGAATCCACTTGCAACATAAAAGACCTCGGTTTGACCCCTGGGTTGAAAAGGTCCCCTGGAGGAGGGCATGGCAACCCACTCCAGCATTCTTGCCTGGAGAATCCCCGTGGACTTAGGAGCCTGGTGGGCTACAGTCCCTGGGATCACAAAGAGTTGGACACGACTGAGCAACTAAGTGTAGCACAGCACGTTATCAAAGAAATGCAAGGACAAGATTGCTTCAGATCAGATCAGATCAGTCGCTCAGTCCTGTCCAACTCTTTGCGACCCCATGAGTAAGTGCAAATTGATTAATATCCTGAAAAGCAAAAACTGAAATCTTTAGTGCTTTTATACAGAAGAGAAAATTTAGACAGACCTTATTTACATCACTATAGTGTAAAATGCATAAATGAACTATTCATGTAACTTCACTAAGTCTGGGACCTTTAAATCATAATAAACTGTGAGCTGAACAAAGTACATTCCCCTGGATAACCCTTGTGTGGACCTGTAAAACAATGACCCCCTTATGATAACAAAAGGACATTCTGTTCACCTTTGATCTTATTTACAAGTTCCAAACAATTTTTCTTGATGAGTATTTGCTAAGAATATGTATCCTCAAGTTCTTGACAATTAGCAGAAACACTCAAAAAAAAAAAAAAAGAATGAAGTTAATGAGCTGAAACTAGAGACAGGATTATGAAAAAGGAACCCAAACTGGTGAAGGGCTCCTGGGGTCAGCAACAGTGTCACTCCACTAGGTCTGATAACAGAGCAAATGGTTACCATGACCTTTTGAGACCTATAGCTCCAGTGTAAATGCTGTGGACTTTGATAGAGGAACACATTCATCACCAACCCCTGAGCCTGAGAAGGAGGATAATAAGGGCAAGACTATTCCTCAACATTCTCCTGCTCTCTGATTTCTGGTGACTTCCACTGGCAAAATCCAACCTGGTGCCAGAGGGCAAAGGAGCCTTGATATAGGTCCTACAGCTCATTCTCCTGGGACATAAAGCAGGGTAGAAATGGTGGAAAGTGGACGCAGAGGGCAGATGAAGAATATCCAGCTCAGGAAGGGAACTAGAGCTTAGAGGGAAAGATAAGCCTTTGAGGGGAAAGAGGACTTTTAGGTAGCAGGAAGATAAAAGGTAATGAGTGTAGTTATAAGGTTGTTTGTACATTGGAAGGTATTTCTGGGGCTTCTTAATGAATTGAATTTACTATCTTTAAAGTCATTATATGAGGATGGAGTTGATAGCAACAAGGTTGGTGAGACTGGAGGTTTTAAGAAAAGAGGAAAATTTGGGGATGCTCTTGTAGAGAAGTACAGAGGGAACTGACCAGATAAATAATAGTAAGAATTTTTGAAGGAGGGGGTAGAGGTACAGAAAAGGGGAGTTATATGTAAAGAGGATGAATTCATAGTGGAACCCATCTTCAAGATTGTTTGTTTTTTCTCCAAAATTCAGTTATAGCCTCACTTCCTTCGTGACATCTCCTGTGACTTCAGTACAAGTATAAAAGAACAATGACTAATTGGTACAAACCAAAAGAATTCTCTTGATGGACTCTAATATTCATGGCTGTAGTGTCTCATTAAATTCTGATTACAAATTAGTACATTCTTTTATTGCTTCTCAGGAAAGGAAACAGATGGCCAATGGTTATGATTGGAATGAATCCATCTTGTAAGCTAAAATATCCAAGATTATTTCAGGTCAATGTGAATTCAGTAAACTTTGTAATCATATTCATATTATTTTTCATAAATTAACCAAATTAGCAAAACTTGCTCAGGGTATCAAGTGTCATCATTGGTTCTGAGAAAATACAGTGCCCAGCAATTTTTCATAACACTGACTACTAGGAGTATTTGTAAAATACTGCCTGGATTATGATACCTAATGAGTTAACAAAACAAATTTCCTTTATTATGTTACAGTTTTAGATGTTACATCTTTCATCAGGCATTTTTAACAGAAATCCAGAATGATGTAAAAGGGAAGGCCACAATTATTTCAAAAGAAAGATGTTGAAATGCAGCGTATAGTCAAACAAACTGGCTAGCAATGTAGGATGATTTGTTTTGTGCCAAAGTATGATCACGTGGCTCCGTAAGGCACAAGTTCTGAGCTTCTGTAACTTGCTGCTAACACCACTTCCAGTTCTCTTTGGCAATTATTATACATTGCTGTAACATCTACAACAGTATCTTCCAACAGCAAGTACCTCCTACTTGAATCCTGTCATTTTCTATATTTAAATAAGCCTTTTCCTAGATCATTTCAACCAAGAGTTTCAACAACAAAGAATTTGTTGAAATATCATGGTAGGCAAAGAACTGTACTATGAACTCACCAAGACTATATATCTAAGTCTCAATAAATGTCATTTTCACTTTCTACCATGTTTCTTATGGATGTGCATACATGTCCTCTCTTCTCTACTAGAATATAAATTTCTTATATGTAAGCTCTAAGGAGATCCAACCAGTTCATTCTGAAGGAGATCAGCCCTGGGATTTCTTTGGAAGGAATGATGCTAAAGCTGAAACTCCAGTACTTTGGCCACCTCATGCGAAAAGTTGAC
>NW_011495013.1:2594540-2598373 GCF_000754665.1 Bison bison bison | reverse complement strand
ACAGGAGTCAGACACGACTGAGCAACTGAACTGAACTGAACTGAACTGAACTGAAGCTCTCTCTTATTTACCACTGTGTACCTTGTGGAAATAGCACATTGTGGGCACTCATAAGCATTTGGTAAATATTTGATGAATGAATGGATAGGTGGCTAAATGAATACAAGAGAAAATTAAATGGTCTGTTAATTAACAAATATTTGAAAAGCTCTCATCTATTTATGAGCTTTTCTGGTGGTTCAGTGGTGAAGAATCTGCCTGCAGCACAGGAACTATAGGAGACATGGATTTGATCCCTGGGTCAGGAAGATTTCCTGGAGAAGGGCATGGCACCCTACTTCAGTATTCATGCCTGGAGAATCCCATGGACAGAGGAGCCTGGCAGGCTACAGATCATAGGGTTACAGAGTCTAACACAAGTAAAGCAACTTAGCATACATGTATATCTGTTTATCACCTCAAAGGGAGTAGTGTATGCCATTGCTAACTGTTTTACTAGGCATATCAGATGAAAATGTATCTAATTATATTCTTCAATAACTATGTCATAAATCAACTAGAGAACTAAAATGAAAATTTCCTCAATGTGGAAATGTAAAGCATAAACTCTTAGTTTTGCTTTATAGATGAGATTATGAAAAACTTAAATGGTTTACAAAATTGACACAAATGCTAAGAGCAGCATTATCCATAATCACTAGAAAGACAAAAGGCTCAAATATCTACCAACTGTTAAATAAATTTAAAAATTCAGTATGTCCATGTAACGGAGTATTATGTAAAATAAGAAAGAGTGAAGTGTTAATATATGCTGTAGCATGGGTGAACCTTGAAAACATTACATAAAATGAAATTTATATGAAATGTCCAGAGGAGGCAAATCTATAGAAACAGAAAATATTTTAGTAGTTGCCAAGTTTGGAAGCAGAGTGAATAAAGAGTGACTGCTAATGGGAATTAGGTTTCTTTGAGGGTAATGAAATGTTCTCAAATTAGACTGTGACAATTGTATAATTCTGCAAATATACTATAAAGCATTGAATTGTATTTAAATGGGTGAATGGCATGAAATATAAATGATATTAAATAAAGCTTCTTTTAAAAAGTAAAGATTAAGTGACTTGTTCAAAATTACATGAATAATTAGTGCAACCAGAACTATAATCTACTTTCTCAACAGGTACAATTATTTCTTCTTACTTTGCTGTTGTCTTGTGTGCAACAGTTGGATTTTTCACTCCTTTATTTTCTGAAATTCTTCATTGCTTTTTTGCCATTTTCATATTTTTATTTAGTTGTCTTTCTCCACCCCCCTGCCATTTCTTAACTTCCTCAAGAACTCTCATGCTGTCCTTTCCAGCTGTTAAATGACCTACATTTTAATGATCACGACTCAATTTCTTATTTGGCTGCACATCAGGATGACTTCTCATGCTATTAATCTATTTCTTTCACAAAAGGGACATTTGGGACCAAGCATGTGAAACTTCCTGGGAGGACTTTGTAGAAGAAGATGACTTTAGCAAAATGTGACCAGCAGGTGGGAAACCACGGAACAAAAGAATGACTCTGTTGCTGGAATCTTATTACATTCATAGAAATGAGAGACCAGCAAGCGTTGTTTAATCTGATCCTCCTACCCAGGAGATTGACTTACAGCTGGTGTGTGAGAAATGCCATTTTCCAGATGACTTCCTCTCCTGTTACAAGTCTGGCTATGGCCCCTGCAAAGTGCTGGATCTTCTCCATCCTTGGGTGTTTGAGACACTTATCTTGTCTTTCCCCTCTGTGCTGGCTCTTTCCACTCATCTTTTTTTAATTTTAAGTGTTCTACTCTAGGAAGATTAATTCTTCTCTATTGAGTTCCATGTCTTTATGAATATATGTGCAGCCATGGTGATAATTTCAACTGGGACTGAGAGAAGGCATAAGGTAAATGGTGGCTCACACTGGTTAAGAAAAGCACAAGGTAATGCATTTTCTCTCTTTGCAGGGCATGACTGGATCCCTTCCTCAAACTGAAGAAATAAAAAATGGACATCTCCTCATCTATCACTGTCAGTCTCTAGAAATATGATTAGAGGTAATTAGCAGGTGACGTTTGTTCTTTTTTTCCAAGTGAAAATGTCCAGTGTGAATCTTTTGCTGGTTTAAACTGTAAAACAGATAGGTTTTCTTCCATTTTTAAAAACATTTTCTGGTGGCTTTAAGCTGTTTTTATTCACTAACTGCCCACAGTTATTATTCACTTTCCTTTAATCCCAAATTATTTGAGGGACTCGTGAAACTTTTATGGGAAAATAGGAGAATATTGGTAAGTTCATGTCGTTCAACCTATAGTACAACTTGTAAATTGTGTAGTGAAGAGGGAAAAAAAGAAGACAACAGAAGAATGTTCTAGGTATAGATATAGTAGGAATAATGGCCCAAAGTGGTGTCTTGATGTTACATTGTCATATTTCACAGAGTTAAAAGAGAAGGATTTTCATCTGTCTCCCTTCTTTCTTGCTAACAGAAGTGCAATGTGTTTTGAGTTGACAGCGTGCCCAGCCGCAAGAACTGAATCATGTCTTATCAGTCATGACTTTAATGTCTCTTTTTGATTCCTTCCTATTTGGGATACTCGTGTGCCATAATGATGCTTAGAACTTCAGCAGCCATCTTTCCACCATAATGCAATAAGGAGGATAAAATTTAAATGTGCTTAATACCTGAAACAAAATGGGGTCTTTGATGACATCACTGCACTGATGAACTAGATGCCCTGCCTCCTCCAGACCCTATATAATATAAGGAAGAAAAGTGTCTCAAATGCTCAGTTGGTTGTTTATTCATTGCAGACATACACATCATAACTGAAACAGGGTCAGAGCATTTTCATACCATCAAGAATTTAAAGGATACTAAGAAATTATAGTGATAATTTAAATTTATAGTAATTATAGTAATAATTTAAAGGATACTAAGAATTATAGAGATTATAAGAAAATTTAGGCTTTTGATCAGGCTTAGATAACATAAGCCTTCCATCAAGGTCAACTGACTTCTCAGAGTTGTGTCTTTTCTCTTTTATGCCCTTCTGGATGGCATGACTGAGATGAAAGGCATAGTTATAGATAAGCAATGGATACAGCGCTGGGTCCTCTCTGAATCTTGAGGTATCATTCACAACAAGGACCACTGAGAGCTTATGGCGAGCAGTGTCTGGATTCCTGATCTCTGAAGAAGAGAATTTAGCTTTGGGAACAGAGACGAGGCTTCAACCACTCAGAGCTTCACTACAGTTTTATTACAGTGAAAAAGGGATAGAAAAGCTTCTGACATAAACATCATAAGCATCAGAGAGTGCCCCACTGGCTAGTCTTATCAAGGCCTTATATACTTTTTCAATGGGTTACTAACAATAGAAAGGTCTTACCAAACCCACTCCCACAACATATATCTTAATATAACAGGATTAGTCAGAAGGTTCTTGTTAAGAAGGAGAAACATGTCCTCAAGCAAGATACATTGTTGGTATACAATCATTAATACAGAGCTTACAGAAAAACATACCCTTAAACAAGATAAATTGCTTTGTTGTGTAATCATTAGCTCTGGGCTTAAAGAAAGTTCAGTTCAGTTGAGTTGCTCAGTCGTGTCCGACTCTTTGCGACCCCATGAATCGCAGCATGCCAGGCCTCCCTGTCCATCACCAACTCCCAGAGTTCACTCAGACTCATGTCCATCGACTCAGTGATGCCATCCAGCCATCTCATCCTCTGTCGTCCCCTTCTCCTCCTGCCCCCAATCCCTCCCAGCATCAGAGTCTTTTCCAATGAGTCAACTCCTGT
>NW_011495013.1:2593908-2594154 GCF_000754665.1 Bison bison bison | reverse complement strand
CCCCAAAAATAAAGTCAGCCACTATTTCCACTGTTTCCCCATCTATTTCCCATGAAGTGATGGAACCAGATGCCATGATCTTAGTTTTCTGAATGTTGAGCTTTAAGCCAACCTTTTCACTCTCCTCTTTCACTTTCATCTAGAGTCTCTTTAGTTCTTCTTCACTTTCTGTCATAAGGGTGGTGTCATCTGCATATCTGAGGTTATTGATATTTCTCCCAGCAATCTTGATTCCAACTTGTGCTT
>NW_011495013.1:2588634-2593808 GCF_000754665.1 Bison bison bison | reverse complement strand
TTCTCCCAGCAATCTTGATTCCAACTTGTGCTTCATCCAGCCCAGTGTTTCTCATGATGTACTCTGCATATAAGTTAAATAAGCAGGATGACAATATACAGCCTTGACGTACTCATTCCCAATTTGGAACCAGTCTGTTGTTCCATGTCCAGTTCTAACTGTTGTTTCCTGACCTGCATACAGATTTCTCAAGAGGCAGGAAACGTGGTCTGGATTTCCCATCCCTTTAAGAATTTTTCCACAGTTTGTTGTGATCAACACAGTCAAGGGCTTTGGCATAGTCAATAAAACAGAAATAGATGTTTTTCTGGAACTCTTGCTTTTTCAATGATCCAGCAGATGTTGGCAATTTGATTTCTGGTTCCTCTGCCTTTAAAACCAGTTTGAACATCTGGAACTTCACAGTTCACGTACTGTTGAAGCCTCACTTGGAGAATTTGGGGCACTACTTTACTAGCATGTGAGAAGGCAATTGCACCCCACTCCAGTGCTCTTGCCTGGAAAATCCCATGGATGGAGGAGCCTGGTGGGCTGCAGTCCATGGGGTCGCTAAGAGTCGGACACAACTGAGCGACTTCACTTTCACTTTTCACTTTCATGTATTGGAGAAGGAAATGGCAACCCACCCACTCCAGTGTTCTTGCCTGGAGAATCCCAGGGCAAGGGAAGCCTGGTGGGCTGCCGTCTATGGGGTTGCACAGAGTCGGACACGACTGAAGTGACTTAGCAGCAGCAGCAGCAAGATGAGTCCAATTGTGCAGTAGTTTGAGCATTCTTTGGCACTGACTTTCTTTGGAACTGGAATGAAAACTGACCATTTCCAGTCCTGTGGCCACTGCTGAGTTTTCCAAATATGCTGGCATATTGAGTGCAGCACTTTAACAGCATCATATTTCAGGATTTGAAATAGCTCAACTGGAATCCCATTACCTCCACCAGCTTTGTTCATAGTGATGCTTCCTAAGGCCCACTTGACTTCGCATTCCAGGATGTCTGGCTCTAGGTCAGTGATCATACCATCGTGATTATCTGGGTCATGAAGATCTTTTTGTATAATCCTTCTGTGTATTCTTGCCACCTCTTCTTAACGTCTGCTCTGTTAGGTCCATACCATTTCTGTCCTTTTTTGAGCCCACCTTTGCATGAAATATACCTAAAAGATATACAGATATATGAAAAAAGATACATGAAATATACCTAGAAAATATACCTAAGTATCTAAAAGCAGAGGGCACATTACATATGTAAAAACAAATCCTGGTTACAGAACAGACATGGAGCCTAGGAATGTATCAGTTCAGTTCAGTCGCTTAGTCGTGTCCAACTCTTTGCGACCCCATGAATCACAGCATGCCAGGCCTCCCTGTCCATCACCAACTCCCAGAGTTCACTCAGACTCACGTCCATAGAGTCAGTGATGACATCCAGCCATCTCATCCTCTGTCGTCCCCTTCTCCTCCTGCCCCCAATCCCTCCCAGCATCAGAGTCTTTTCTAATGAGTCAACTCTTTGCATGAGGTGACCAAAGTACTGGAGTTTCAGCTTTAGCATCACTCCTTCCAAAGAAATCCCAGGGCTTATCTCCTTCAGAATGGACTGGTTGGATCTCCTTGCAGTCCAAGGGACTCTGAAGAGTCTTCTCCAACACCACAGTTCAAAAGCATCAATAGCCATGCTAAATAAAATGCATCCTATTCACTTTTTCCCTCCCCCAGCCATACCCTCAGCCACACACTTTTACTCAATAATGAAAATAAATAGTATTTAAAAAGTATCAATACATTGAATACAGTCTTTATACATGTCTTGCTTTCTTGAGTAGGGAGTTTATAAAAGAAATACAATGATTATGGCCTTTTATCATTTTTCAATTAACACTTTGATCTGTAGGTTTCTTAGGAAGAGAAATATGGTCTGTTAGAATCATTAGCTGGATAATGTTAAGCTTATAGTCATGCAGGTAGCAGTTACTGAGCACCTATAATGTATCAGGGGTTGTATTAAGTATTGAAATGTCAAGGTGGAAGATGTGATTCCCACCATCAGTTTCTCATAGATGATGAAGAAACCCAGTTTTGTACCCCCAAAATTGCATCACATTGTGACAAGGTGCTATAAAAAAGGTTTTGGGGACAGAGAAGAAAGATGCAAGATTCAGATGGGGGTACCTGGGAAGGCTTGGGATGGTAGAAACTTGAACTGAATCCTGAAGGACTAAATGGAACTTTCTAGATGAGGAGAGAAGGATGTTTAACAGTAGGTGGAACTGGATGTGCAAAATCTTCAAGGCAATAGAGAAGCAAGCAGTTAATTATGGCAGGCTCAGTGAAGGATCCACGGAAGGAAGAAGCAGCAGATGGGAAGGGAGGGACTTTGTGGCTGTATGAAAATTCAACCCCAAAGGAGATAAGAAGACCTTGGAGGATTTTAGGCAAGGAAGGAAGTGCTCATTTTGGCACCTTAGGATGAAATGAGTTAAAATGAAGAGAGTCTGGCAGTAGAAGGAAAATAATCCCAACAAAAAATTACAAGAGTGGCACTGGGTACAAATCAAGAAATTTCAAGAGAGAGTCTGAAGGATTTGGTGATCAATTGAATATAAGAGTAACAGCAGCATGGAGGGTTTGAGGATAACTCATTTATTCCTGACAACAAACTGGGATGGATAACATAACATCTGTTATGGATATCATAACATCTGTTATATGTAATAAAAATGAACTTTGTGTGTAGGGGGAGAGGGTAACATAGAATTTCACAGTGTCGAGTTTGAGATGCTTGTAGATCAGAAGTTCCTAAGATTTCAGATCTCACATGCCATCAAACTCTCCAAATAAATGTGAGAAACCAATTTAAGACTATCAATTTTTCATTTTGTTATATCAGGATATATTTCTTAAAAACTATCCACTAATATCAATATTTCATTTTTACAAAAGGATATTTCAACACCAGAAATTAAGGAGTGAATTTTAATATAAAAGGCAATTTTATCAAATTAAGTAAATGACCTCATTTTAAAACTACATTAAAATGTTCCTTTATTTTTCATTTCCTCTTGTACCAACATAATCCTCATCACTGACTTACAACATATCACAAATTGGCACTTAAAACAACTGAAATAGATTGTGCATACAGAGATTTAGGGAAAGTGGAGAGTGAAAAAGTTGGCTTAAAGCTCAACATTCAGAAAACAAAGATCATGGCATCCGGTCCCACCACTCATGGAAAATAGATGGGGAAACAGTGGAAACAGTGAGACTATTTTTTTGGGCTCCAAAATCACTGCAGATGGTAACTGCAGCCATGAAATTAAAAGACGCTTACTCCTTGGAAGGAAAGTTATGACCAACCTAGATAGCATATTCAAAAGCAGAGACATTACTTTGCCAACAAAGGTTCATCTAGTCAAGGCTATGGTTTTTCCTGTGGTCATGTATGGATGTGAGAGTTGGACTGTGAAGAAGACTGAGAGCCGAAGAATTGATGCTTTTGAACTGTGGTGTTGGAGAAGACTCTTGAAAGTCTCTTGGATTACAAGGAGATCCAACCAGTCCATTCTGAAGGAGATCAGCCCTGGGATTTCTTTGGAAGGAATGATGCTAAAGCTGAAACTCCAGTACCTTGGTCACCTCATGCGAAGAGTTGACTCACTGGAAAAGGCTGATGCTGGGAGGGATTGGGGGCAGGAGGAGAAGGGGACGACAGAGGATGAGATGGCTGGATGGCATCACCGACTCCATGGACATGAGTTTGAATGAACTCTGGGAGTTTGTGATGGACAGGGAGGCCTGGCGTGCTGCGATTCATGGGGTCGCAAAGAGTCGGACACGACTGAGGGACAAACTGAACTGAAGAGAAGCGTTAGTTGAAGATCTGGACTCATAAGCCTCTTATTTTGAGTTGACAAAATAGATAATCATAAATACTATTTATTCACTACCTCTCTATGTCAAGCACTATTGTAAGGGCTTTACATTATTTTTCATTTCAGAATCACAATTCTGAAAAGTAAGGGAGGGTATTTGATTTTTATAGTTGAAGAAATTGAGACTGAAGGCTTTAAGTTGCTCAAGACTGCAAAGCAGAAAGTGTCAGAGTTAATATCCAAGGTTTCTCTAACTTGAAGCTCTATATTTTTAAGTGTGATGTGATACTGCTACCCTGGACAGAATATATACAATGAGAAGGTCATCAAGGATGTCATCAAGTAGGGAGCTCTAAGGAATACTGACACTTAAGCTGATGCTCCAGAAGGAAAGAGCCTAGGAAAGGAAAAAAAATAAGATCATATAAAACAAAGGAGTGGAGAATTCCAAAAGAAATGTGTTGTCAAAAATTCCAAATGTCATGGAGAAGCAAAGTGAAAGTGTTAGTGGCTCAGTCATGTCTGACTCTTTGTGACCCCATGGACTATAGCCCACCAGTCTCCTCTGTCCATGGGATTCTCCAGGCAAGAATATTGGATTGGGTTGCCATTTTCTTCTCCAGGGGATCTTCCTAGTCCTGAGATTGAACCTGCATCTCCTGCGTTGGCAGACAGATTCTTTACCATTAGCACCACCTAGGCAGCCCACTAGAATCAGTAGCTGACTAGAACTCTAACTCTTTTCACAAGTCTGGAACCATCCTGGATCTCCTTTTTTGTTACTGGCTCATTGTAAGGGACTTAATCTGGATCACTTGAGCTGTTAGATTAACTACCATTTGAAGTTTTGACCTTGGTACTTGATCAGTATCATATCAAACCATACTCAAATTTATATCTATTACACAGGATTAGTGCCTCGAATAGAAATATTTTTTTAACAATGTAATTTGTAATTTAGGAACTTTGGATGTAGAATACATTTGCTGCAACCTTATAGCCTGTTATAAAATTTTAATTATAAAGGGCTTCCCTGATAGCTCAGTTGGTAAAAAAAAAACCTGCCTGCAATGCAGGAGACCAAAGCTGCTTCTAATAGGCACAAAGACTTGAAATGCAATTTCAACGTACTATCATTAGGAGGCACTGACACATTGATATCAGATCAGATCAGATCAGTCACTCAGTCTTGTCCGACTCTTTGCGACCCCATGAATCGCAGCACGCCAGGCCTCCCTGTCCATCACCAACTCCCGGAGTTCACCCAGACTCACGTCCATCGAGTCAGTGATGCCATCCAGCC
>NW_011495013.1:2585130-2588534 GCF_000754665.1 Bison bison bison | reverse complement strand
CAGCTTTAGCATCATTCCTTCCAAAGAAATCCCAGGGCTGATCTCCTTCAGAATGGACTGGTTGGATCTCCTTGCAGTCCAAGGGACTCTCAAGAGTCTTCTCCAACACCACAGTTCAAAAGCATCAATTCTTTGGCGCTCAGCCTTCTTCACAGTCCAACTCTCACATTGATAACAGTGTTTGAATAATTAAGCCTATACTTTATATTAGGTCTTCCTTGATAGCTCAGTTGGTAAAGAATGTGCCTGCAATGTGGGAGACCTGGGTTCGATCCCCGGGTTGAGAAGATCCCCTGGAGAAGGGAAAGGCTACCCACTCCAGTATTCTAGCCTGGAGAATTCCATGGGCTGTATAGTCCATGGGGTTGCAAGGAGTCAGACACAAGTGAGCGGCTTTTACTTCATACTTTGCATTCAATATAAGTTTAAGACAATCACTTTTATCAAGTCCTAACAGAGATTTCCAATCATGAATTCTTCACCCTTTCAGTGCCTGTCATATATTACTGTCTCTCAGGTCCAAATTCTTTCTTTTTGCCTGCTCTGTGAAAATAGATCTGGGTCCTTTAAATATTTTCCACTGTCAACTGTACAATGTCAAACTTTGTAAGCAGAGATGCTGGAGGGACACTGCAGGGGGAAAGGGTTTTGCATCCTAGTTTTGATGTGCTCACTTGGCAGACTTCTGGGGCACATGCCCAGTGTCCAGTTGCTATAGCTCAGGCAGCTTCCAGCACCATGCTCCTGCAGGGTGCCCAGCTCTTCCAAAGCCAGGCTCCTATAGAGTGGCCAGGAGCACAGTGACTGTCACCACCTCTGGACAGTTTTGTTGCGTTGCTTTAGGTGAGATACCACCTCATGAACAACTTTCCCTGGAGCCCTAGAAAAAGGCAAGTACCTGAGACCAGATTTCCAGCATATGCCCCCAAGGTAGCATCAGAGTGACTGTTCTGACATCCAGAGAGGGCTGTGCCTTCTGCAATAGGTTCCAGATCTCAATCCTAGGATGCGGAGAGGGGAGGACGAGTCGGGGCTCTTCCTTGCATGCTCTTCTCAGCCCTATGGGTAAGGACTGCTCCTTAGACCTATTTTCCTGTATTCTTTACAGTTCTCTTAGCAGTGATGGAAGCATTGCTCCAATCTCCTACAATATAGTTCATGATTCTCTATATTAAACTTTCTGTGTTCAAGTTACTATGTGATTTTTCTTTCCTGATATGACCCATACTGATAAATTCCATTTACACTCCCCTTTATTAAAATAACTAAAGTAATTAAATGGGCTTCCTAGGTGGTGCTAGTGGGAAAGAATCTGCCTACCAATGCAGGAGACACAGGTTCAATCCCTGGGTTGGGAAGATCCCCTGGAAGAGGAAATGGCAACCCACTCCAGTATTTTTGCCTGGAGACTTCCATACAGAGGAGCCTGGCAGGCTACAGTCCATTGGGCCCCAAAGAGTCAGACATGACTTTAGTGACTGAACACAAAAGTAATCAAAAATAATAGTAACTCAATAAATTTCAAAGATAACATCACAACTTTTAAAGAAATAAATAATTCAAATAATACCTTTCCCACTACATAGTAACTTTACCAGTTCACCATGTTTCCCAAGAGGAAGGCAAACACCCTTTCTATGAATTTTCCTTAAGCCTTAAATTTCCTAGACGTTAAAGGAGGAAAGAGGAAGATGACTGAAAGAATCTGATTGAGAGCCTATCACATCCTAGAAATCTATGTATCTCATCTGCC
Organism: Bison bison bison; assembly: GCF_000754665.1. NCBI lineage: Eukaryota > Metazoa > Chordata > Mammalia > Artiodactyla > Bovidae > Bison > Bison bison. The sequence goes on along the minus strand of NW_011495013.1, from coordinate 2,586,781 downwards.
TTAATTCCCAAAGAAAAAAACTATTATTATTCCAGTTTATCTATGAAGAAACTGAGGCCAAGAGAGGTTAAATAACTCACTGAAGATCATGTACCCAGTAAATGGTAACAGAAGATTCAAAGGCAGGTACAGCTGATCCCAAACTTCTTATACTTCCCCACAGACAATTTTTTGTGTGGCTGTGTCTCTTCTCTCTGAATCAGATACAGAGGGCGGCTCACTGTGACCGAACTGTCAGTTTATGTTTTCACAACCTGCATGCCCTCAAAACACAGCTTCTTTTCTTTGCATGCTTCAGAAGAAGAAAAAAGAAGCAACTACCTAGAAAGCATGCAATAACAGAAAAAGCTTTCATGTACATTTCCCTTCAGTCAAAAAATAAACATTTCTAATAACATAAGAGGTGTGAAATTGTAAACTGTTCTTTTTCCAATCAAAACAGGCTACTTAGGTGGCAATGATAATTAAACTTTGGCAACTTTAGCCCTAGACATATTGGTTTATATTATATTAAATTTAGCACATTTTTCAAGTGTTGAAAGAAAGAAAAAAAAAAAAACTGTCAGCCCTAAATTCTATCCTTCACCAAAATATCCTTCAGGTATGAAGAGGAAAAAAAGACATTCTCAGACGAAGGAAAACTAAGAGAATCTGTTCCCAGTAGACCTAACCTTAAAGAATGTCTTAAAGAAATTCTTCAAACAGAAAGGAAATGACTTCAGAATGGTAGAAATAATAATGCAGTAGGCAAAAAAAAAAAAAGCAAGGAAAGGGTAAATTTAATAGACTATCCGTCATCTCATGGATTCTAAATCATGTGTGATGGTTGAGGCATCAACTATAATACCAACTCATGGAATGCTCCATGTGTGTAGAGGAAAGTAATTTTTTAATGGGAAAAGTTAAGGGACTTATTTGAATGGAAACAAGAGTCCTATACTCCACTTGAAGTGGTAAAATGTTTCCCATAGATTACCACTGCAGTTATACACATTCATTGTAAGACCTAAAGCAACCACTAAGAAAATGGTACATTTAAAAATAGTTCAAGGAAGACAAAGAAGGACCCCTTTATCACATATTAAGGTCTACTGTAGAGAATCAACTTTAGAAGAGGTGTCCAACACCCAAGAGGACAGGATGTTTCAGTCACCCAGCCTCAGTTTTTAGCGTCTTTGGCACTTGAATAGAATAACCATGAACCATTTTTTGATTGGGTCATTTATTTTTCTAGAGCTGAGCTGTAGGAGTTGCTTGTATATTTTTGAGATTAGTTGTTTGTCAGTTGCTTCATTTGCTATTATTTTCTCCCATTCTGAAGGCTGTCTTTTCACCTTGCTAATAGTTTCCTTTGATGTGCAGAAGCTTTTAAGGTTAATTAGGTCCCATTTGTTTATTTTTGCTTTTATTTCCAATATTCTGGGAGGTGGGTCATAGAGGATCCTGCTGTGATGTATGTCAGAGAGTGTTTTGCCTATGTTCTCCTCTAGGAGTTTTATAGTTTCTGGTCTTACGTTGAGATCTTTAATCCTATTTTGAGTTTATTTTTGTATATGGTGGTTAGAAAGTGTTCTAGTTTCATTCTTTTACAAGTGGTTGACCAGATTTCCCAGCACCACTTGTTAAAGAGATTGTCTTTAATCCTATTGTA
>NW_011495013.1:2583314-2585030 GCF_000754665.1 Bison bison bison | reverse complement strand
CTCAGTCTTTAGCGTCTTTGGCACTTGAATAGAATAACCATGAACCAGAATGACCATAAAGAGTGTCACACTTTTACAGCATCATCTTTTAGGTTTTGAAATAGCTCAATGGAATTCTATCACCTCTACTAGCTTTGTTCACAGTGATGCTTCCTAAGGCCCACTTGACTTAGTATTCCAGGATGCCTGGTTCTAGGTGAGTGATCACACCATCATGGTTATCTGGGTCCACTGGACTGGAAAAATTTCATTCCAACCCCAAAGAAAGGCAATGCCAAAGAATGTTCAAACTACCACACAATTGCACTCATCTCACACACTAACAAAGTAATGCTCAAAATTCTCCAAGCCAGGCTGAAATAGTACATGAACAGAGAACTTCCAGATGTTCAAGCTGGATTTAGAAAAGGCAGAGGAACCAGAGATCAAATTGCCAACATCTGCTGGATTATCAAAAAAGCAAGAAAATTCCAGAAAAATACCTACTTCTGCTTTATTGACTATGCCAAAGCCTTTGACTGTGTGGATCACAACAAGCCGTGGAAAACTCTTACAGAGATGAAAATAACAGACCACCTTTCCTGCCTCCTGAGAAATCTGTATGCAGGTCAGGAAGTAACAGTTAGAACTGGACATGGAACAAAAGACTGGTTACAAATCAGGAAAGGGGTATGTCACCCTGCTTATTTAACTTACATGCAGTGTATATCATGCAAAATGCTGGGCTGGATGAAGCACAAGCTGGAATCAAGATTGCCAGGAGAAACATCAATAATCTCAGATATGCAGATGACACCACCCTTACGGCAGAAAGTGAAGAGGGACTAAAGAGCCTCTAGATGAAAGTGAAAGAGGAGAGTGAAAAAGTTGGCTTAAAACTCAACATTCAAAATACTAAGATCATGGCATCTGGTCCCATCACTTCAAGGCACATAGATGGGGAAACAGTAGAAATGTAAGAGACTGTATTTTCTTGGGCTCCAAAATAACTGCAGATGGTGACTGCAGCCATGAAATTAACTCAGATGACCATTATATCTACTACTGCGGGCAGGAATCCCTCAGAAGAAATGGAGTAGCCATCATGGTCAACAAGAGAGTCCGAAATGCAGTACTTGGATGCAATCTCAAAAACGACAGAATGATCTCTGTTCGTTTCCAAGGCAAACCATTCAATATCACAGTAATCCAAGTCTATGCCCCAACCAGTAATGCTGAAGAAGCTGAAGTTGAATGGTTCTATGAAGACCTATGAGATCTTTTAGAACTAACACTCAAAAAAGATTTTCATTATAGGGGACTGGAATGCAAAAAGGAGAAAGTCAAGAAACACCTGGAGTAACAGGCAAATTTGGCCTTGGAATACGGAATGAAGCAGGGCAAAGACTGATACAGTTTTGCCAAGAAAATGCACTGGTCATAACAAACACCCTCTTCCAAAAACTCAAGAGAAGACTCTATACATGGACATCACCAGATGGTCAACACCGAAATCAGACTGATTATATTATTTGCAGCCAAAGATGGAGAAGCTCTATACAGTCAGCAAAAACAAGACCAGGAGCTGACTGTGGCTCAGATCATGAACTCTTTATTGCCAAATTCAGACTTAAATTGAAGAAAGTAGGGAAAACCACTAGACCATTCAGGTATGACCTAAATCAAATCCCTTATGATTATACAGTGGAAGTGAGAAATAGATTTAAGGGCCTAGAT
>NW_011495013.1:2581940-2582653 GCF_000754665.1 Bison bison bison | reverse complement strand
AGACAGGGATCAAGACCATTCCCATAGAAAAGAAATGCAAAAAAACAAAATGGCTGTCTGGGGAGGCCTTACAAATAGCTGTGAAAAGAAGAGAAGTGAAAAGCAAAGGAGAAAAGGAAAGATATAAACATCTGAATGCAGAGTTCCAAAGAATAGCAAGAAGAGATCAGAAAGCCTTCTTCAGCGATCAGTGCAAAGAAATAGAGGAAAACAACAGAATGGGAAAGACTAGGGATCTCTTCAAGAAAATCAGAGATACCAAAGGAACATTTCATGCAAAGATGGGCTCGATAAAGGACAGAAATGGTATGGACCTAACAGAAGCAGAAGATATTAAGAAGAGATGGCAAGAATACACAGAAGAACTGTACAGAAAAGATCTTCACGACCCAGATAATCACGATGGTGTGATCACTGACCTAGAGCCAGACATCCTGGAATGTGAAGTCAAGTGGGCCTTAGAAAGCATCACTACGAACAAAGCTAGTGGAGGTGATGGAATTCCAGTCAAGCTATTTCAAATCCTGAAATATGATGCCGTGAAAGTGCTGCACTCAATATGCCAGCAAATTTGGAAAACTCAGTAGTGGCCACAGGACTGGAAAAGGTCAGTTTTCATTCCAATCCCAAGGAAAGGCAATGCCAAAGAATGCTCAAACTACTGCACAATTGCACTCATCTCACATGCTAGTAAAGTAATGCTCAAAATTCTC
>NW_011495013.1:2580179-2581717 GCF_000754665.1 Bison bison bison | reverse complement strand
GCCTGGAAAATCCCATGGACTGAGAAGCCTGATAGGCTACAGTCCATGGGGTCGCAAAGAGTCGGACACGACTGAGCGACTTCACTTTCACTTTCTTTCACTTCTAACAGCTATAAAGGACAATTTTCTAGATTAAATATATCATCGAGGGTCACAAAATGGTGATATTTGCATCCTATTATTCCTTCTTTGTTTATTGGCTATGATAATTTTATAGAGAGAAACTTACCCTCATGAACTATTTGACTGCCCTGAGGTGTAGTTCACATAGGAAAAGGTGATTAGATGCTAGGGATAGGATGGGATTGGAGATACCGAGGAAGTTTAAGAGGGAGGGGACATATATATACCTGTGGCTGATTCATGCTGATGTATGGCAGAAGCCAGCACAATAGTGTGGGGTAATTATCCTCCAATTAACTTTAAAAAAAAAAAAAAAAGCTTGAGTCTTTCAATAGAAAGAAAAATTTTAAAGATGATTTTGCAGGCAAGAGCTCTTTTAATACACTGCCTAATGGAAAGATTTTGTGTGCCGCTTTTCACCTTGAAGCTAGTTATAGGAGCTTTACTGGTACTACTGAAAGAGCTTAGTATGGACACAGTATGGGAAGCCCAGTAGCCTGGAACTCACTCCCACCTGACAGATACAGAGCTAAAGACAAGGTGAGTCTGAGTGAACTCCGGGAGTTGGTGATGGACAGGGAGGCCTGGCGAGCTGCAATTCATGGGGTCGCAAAGAGTCGGACATGACTGAGTGACTGAACTGAACTGAACTGAGCACTTAAATTACCACTAAATCTTTTCACAAAGTTTTGGTACAGAACATGATGATGCCCTACCTATTGAAATAATGGTTTCTTTTAAAGTTCTTTAGTCTATTTTCCAAGGCCTGTCAAACTTTGACCCTACCCTACCTTTCTAAGCTTATCTTTGACTTGTCCTATATGGCCCTGCTGCTGCTGCTGCTGCTAAGTCGCTTCAGTCGTGTCCAACTCTGTGCAACCCCATAGACCACAACCCACCAGGTTCCCCCATCCCTGGGATTCTATATGGCCCTAGAGACCAACAAAACTGGGCAGTTTACTGTTCCCTTATTGTTCCACATTTCTCTATTTACAGAATAATTTCATCATTAGACTCAAAGAAACTGCTTGGGTTCAAGTTTCTCATCATTATTTTGAAGTGAACCTCAAGCATCAGTATCAATTTATCTATAAGTACTTCATTGTATACCTTTAAATACAAGGGCTGTTTTTTTTCCCCCAAACACAGCCATGGTGTCATTCATTATCACATCAAAAATATTGAACCATAATTCCTTTCAATAAACATCAAATAAGCAGTCAGTATTCAAATACCCATGACTGTCTTGTACATTTTTAAATGTTTAGCTTGAATCAGGACTCAAATAAGAATCACACATTGCATTTGACTGTGTTTCTTAAATTCCTTAAGATTTTTCCATGCCCACCTTTCCCTCTCTGAAATTTTCTTATTAAACAAACAAGATTATTTGTCCAATAAAGTTTTCTACATTC
>NW_011495013.1:2578582-2580079 GCF_000754665.1 Bison bison bison | reverse complement strand
GTTGGTGATGGACAGGGAGGCCTGGCGAGCTGCAATTCATGGGGTCGCAAAGAGTCGGACATGACTGAGTGACTGAACTGAACTGAACTGAGCACTTAAATTACCACTAAATCTTTTCACAAAGTTTTGGTACAGAACATGATGATGCCCTACCTATTGAAATAATGGTTTCTTTTAAAGTTCTTTAGTCTATTTTCCAAGGCCTGTCAAACTTTGACCCTACCCTACCTTTCTAAGCTTATCTTTGACTTGTCCTATATGGCCCTGCTGCTGCTGCTGCTGCTAAGTCGCTTCAGTCATGTCCAACTCTGTGCGACCCCATAGAGGGCAGCCCACCAGGTTCCCCCATCCCTGGGATTCTATATGGCCCTGGAGACCAACAAAACTGGGCAGTTTACTGTTCCCTTATTGTTCCACATTTCTTTATTTACAGAATAATTTCATCATTAGACTCTGGAAGAAACTGCTTGGGTTCAAGTTGGCTGTCGATGACTGAACCCAAGGACTGTGAGGTCTAACTTCACTGCAGAGCTTATCAGGTCAAAGCGTACATCAAGGAGTCCAGTGCATCAGATACGGGTCATGCAAAAAAGAGAGACCCTGCGAAGGTTTATATTATGTCCTATTCAACAAAAACCACTAGGGAGTGCCATGGGAGTTACATATATGGCCTGCTATATTCCTAGCAACTAAGGAGAGAGTCAGAGGAGAGAGCATCACTTACCACAAGAGAACTACCAGTGAGTTCTTAAATATATGATAGGGGTCTCTGAAAATCTCATGAGAGAAAAATTCATCTTTAAATACCTGCTGAACTCAGACAACTCAAAGCTATATTAAGTCATTTTAAGTCCTTCGTTAATAAAACACATTGTTTGTCCATTATGGTTATGGATTTTTTTTCTTTTTATGGATTTTGATCTCTTGGCCATAGATCAAAGTGTTAATTGTGACTGTGGCTGAGAAGTGGGATATTTTTCCTACTGAAATACTACTATCTTTTTTCCAGAAGTTCTCTATTTTTACAAGAACAAAAATTAAGTTATAGGGATTTACTGTTTAGGAAATGAATGAGTAAACTTGTCAAGGCAAATAATGGTCTATTTCTTAACTTATAGACATTTTTGGATTGATTTTCCTAGTTCTCACCCTACTCTGCCCTAAGCTATTTGAAAAGCTGCAGCTAAAATTCATCCTCTACTTTGACTATTTTCTGCCTAGTCATTTTATGCTTCAGCAAAATTCTTGTTGCCTTCCTTAATGGCCTTCTGGGAATGGAAAAGCAACTTCAATAAAAGTTCAATGAATTAAATGATGGTACCAAGCCATTAACAAAACTCTAAGCTTGTCCTATATCCCAGAACATATTACATTAACAAAGCCCCTCTAGCTTTTAACATATTTCTATGTATGCTGCTAAGTCACTTCAGTCATGTCTGACTCTGTGTGACCCCATAGATGGCAGCCCACCAGGCTCCCCCATCCCTGGGATTCTCC
>NW_011495013.1:2578376-2578482 GCF_000754665.1 Bison bison bison | reverse complement strand
TTCCCTGCTGGCTCAGACGGTTAAGCGTCTGTCTACAATGCGGGAGACCCGGGTTTGATCCCTGGGTCAGGAAGATCCCCTGGAGAAGGAAATGGCAATCCACCCC
>NW_011495013.1:2574198-2577937 GCF_000754665.1 Bison bison bison | reverse complement strand
ACAGGGCTCCCCCGTCCCTGGGATTCTCCAGGCAAGAACACTGGAGTGGGTTGCATTTCCTTCTCCTCTATGTATATTATTCAATAATCTAACAAACACATGTTTATATTTATCAAATGCTTTTTCTGCATCTACTTAAAGTCATACTTTTTTTCTTTTTTGTCTGTTAATATGGTAAATGCTGACTCGATAGACGTGAGCCTGAGTGAACTCCGGGAGTTAGTGATGGACAGGGAGACCTGGCGTGCTGCGATTCATGGGGTCGCAAAGAGTTGGACACGACTGAGTGACTGAACTGAACTGAACTGAACTGATGGTAAATGCTCCAGTTATACTTTCTTATGTTTAGACCTGGGATTACTGGGACAAACTTGATCTGAATAATGAATTATTGTTTAATAACCAAATGTTAGATTGGCTAATATTTAATTTATAATATTGAAACATGACTTAACAAGAAAAATTGGCTTATAATTTTCTTTTATTGCCTTTACGTGATTTTGGAGTGAATGCTGCACTAATCTCATTAAATAAGTTGATAGTACTTCTTTACTGGAATACATTTGAAAGATTAGTTTTCCTTGAAAATTCAGTAGAAATCCCCTTGAAATAAACTGGGGGCTACAAAGTTTTGGTAGGAGGGAGGTATTTTCCCGCCATTTTAATGTCTCTACTGCTTATTGACCTATTCAATTCTCTTCATTTGGGCCCTTTATTTTTTTTTATTTATTTTTTTTCCAAATAGTTAATGACCTTTTACTAGTTATCAAGTAAATATAGTTTATACTATTGATTTTTATTTAAAATATGTTATATCTGTAGTTATTTTTCTTTTCCATTTATGTTTCTGTTTTCATTTTGTTTTTTTCTTGCTCAGTCTTAGTCTTGTTGATACTTGTACTTCTTTAATTCTTTACTAATTCTTTTATTGTCATTAATTCCTCCTTTCTTTCAGTTTGTTTCTTTGGATTTCCTCTATTACATTCCCAACTTCTTAAATTGAAAGTTGAGCTTATTTACTTTCAAATCCTCTGTATCCTGGTAAATTTATTTGAAATCAAAGGATTGTGTTAGCTATGTCTTAACAAATATAGCATGAGGCTTTATTGTTTGAGTCATAAAACTTCATAACTCCTTCATGATCTCCTTTTTAGCCCAAGGATTGTTAACTAATGTAAAACCTGACATTTAAGATTATGTAAACTATACTTCTTTTCTTCATTAAAATTTCTAGCATTAATCAATTATGGTTAGAGAATGTAGTCCACATGATACTGATTCCATGGAATTATTGAGGCTTCCTTTATGGTCCAGTAAATTTTCCACGTGAGAGAATATTTTGTAAATAATCTGTGTGACCATTTGTATTCTCAGTTGGGTCCATGGTTGAGTTGTATTTTGTGCATATGTGTGTCTGTGAATGTGTATATCTTTGGGGAGACAAAATTCAATCAAGTACACATGACAAGAGGGACTTTGCAGATGTGATTAACTTAAAAATCTTGATGTGGGGTTATCGTCTTGGATTATCCAGGTGCCTACTGTAATCACACAGACATATATAGACACAAACACACATACATACATACATACATACATCTATGTATATAAAATAGTTGAAGCTTTTCTACTACATTACTCAGTTCTTCTGTGTCTCTAGTGTCTGTCTGTATGATTTGTCAATTTATGAAGGGAGCATGTTAAAATCTCTTGCAACATATGTTGACATATCTATTTTTCTCTACCATTATGCCATTGTTATTTTGTATATTTTGAGGCTGTGTTAAAGCATCTATATAAATGCTGACTATACTTCCTCGCTTTATTATTTTCTTTAACATGTTGCCCTCATAAATTGATCCTAAGTGGCATCTGAGCAGGAAGGGGGCAGCCAGTACTAAGGATTGCAGGGGCAGCACCTCAGAGGCAGTCTGGATCTCTGAACTTAGCCAAAGCAACATGGTCCATGCGCTGACCTTCACCAAACACCCAGCCAGCCCCTCTCGCTCTAATACTCCTCCCCTCTGCAGCAAGGGTGCTGCTGCTGGGAGAGGAAAGAGCACACACTTACAGGAACTTGAGCTAGCTGAGGCCAAGTCTCATGGCTTCTGCTACAGCAACACGGGACCTGCTCCTGCCCCTGTGGAGCAGGGACAGTCACTGACTAGTGGGATCTGACCCTAGACACTCCTTCTTCAGCCCCGTCTCCTACCAAGTTGAGAGCTACCAGCACATCCTGACGAAAGGTGTGACTTGTGTTCATATCAAATCCAACTCTTCCGCCAAAGCCACTGGGCACATATACACTGTATAAGGATGCTCCCACAGAAGGACACCCCTTTAAGACCTCCACAGGTAACTGCTGCACTGAATTTCATTGAGACAGAGGAAGTTAAGCAAAAAGAGAAGACAGAGGAATGTGCCTCAACTGAAAGAGCAAGAGAAAACCCCTGGAGTGGGGTGTGGGGGTGGGGACAAAGTAACAAAACAGAAGTAAGCAATTTACCAGATAGAGAATGCAAATCATTCATAACAAGAGTGTTAACTGAATTGGCACAAGGATGATGAACACAGTGAGAATTTTTAACTAGAAACTAGAAAATATAAAAAGGAACCAAACTGAAGAATATAAAAATGAAATGAAAAGCACACTACAAAAATAATAAATAAATAAACAGTATACTAGGTGATACAGAAGAAAGGCCTTTATGATACATAAAAGACCTGGAAGATAGAATAATGGAAACCTCCCAAACAGAACAACATTTTTTTTTTTTAATGATAAGAGCTTCTGAGGGATAATGATAAGGGATTCTGAGGCTAACATTAAGCATAGCAACAGCCACATGGCAGGGGTCCAAAGAGAAGAAGAGAGAGAAAATGGGATTGAAAATGTATTTAATGAAATCAAGCTACATGTAACATTTGTTACTTAAAAACACCTTTTCCTTCAACTCTTCTGTTTGTATTCTGTGAGTACTACTATATTAAAATTACTTTAGAGATTCAACATACCCATAAGGAGCAGTAAAAATGAAAAATTCCTCAGAAGAGTTCTGAGAAGAAAAGCAATTTAATGTCTACCGAGCTATCTTTCAGACAATTTTACCTAGTGAATGACTCCTACTACACAATTAAAGAAGAATTGTTAGGAATCATTTTTTTTTTCTTTAAATGAATTGCTTACAGTTTGATAGAGTATTTATTACTCCAGCTCTACAAAATTAACATAATTACAGACATAGTCTTTCAGAAGCCTAAATAATGAGACCCCCAACAATTACTAAAGAAAGACAAAGAACCAAAAATATATGTGTGAATTAGAACTGTTTGAACCCTGGGTGCAGGATACCAAAGAAGAATAATATCCTTAAAGAAATATAGGAGAAAAATATGTATTAGGATTTCCTCCATGCCCTCCCTCCTTTATCTCTCATCACTAGACATAGTTTGTGCCATAAGTATTTGCAGTACACATGTTGGCTCAATATTTTTTTTATCTAAACCACTTTATTGAAATAATATGACATACAAAAAGCTGTACATATTATACATATATAATTATGAGTTTGGAAATACGTATATATATCCATGAAACTATCACCATAATCAATGTCATAAATATATCCATCACCTCCATAAGTTTTCTCCCATCTTATCCATCTATTTATTTATATGATCCTAATATAAGATCAAACTACCACACAATTGCACTCATCTCACACGCTAGTAAAGTCTG
>NW_011495013.1:2573887-2574098 GCF_000754665.1 Bison bison bison | reverse complement strand
TATTGACTATGCCAAAGCCTTTGACAGTGTGGATCACAATAAACTGTGGGAAATTCTGAAAGAGATGGGAATACCAGACCACCTGACTTGCCTCTTGAGAAATTTCTATGCAGGTCAGGAAGCAACAGTTAGAACTGGACATGGAACAACAGACTGGTTCCAAATAGGAAAAGGAGTTCGTCAAGGCTGTATATTGTCACTCTGTTTATTT
>NW_011495013.1:2572913-2573679 GCF_000754665.1 Bison bison bison | reverse complement strand
AGAGTGCAAGCTTGGACTGCAAGGAGATCCAACCAGTCCATTCTGAAGGAGATCAGCCCTGGGATTTCTTTGGAAGGAATGATGCTGAAGCTGAAACTCCAGTACTTTGGCCACCTCATGCAAAGAGTTGACTCATTGGAAAAGACTGATTCTGGGAGGGATTGGGGGCAGGAGGAGAAGGGGACGACAGAGGATGAGATGGCTGGATGGCATCACTGACTTGATGGATGTGAGTCTGAGTGAACTCTGGGAGTTGGTGATGGACAGGGAGGCCTGGCGTGCTGCGATTCATGGGGTCGCAAAGAGTCAGACACGACTGAGCGACTGAACTGAACTGAACTTTCTTTAAGCCCAGAACTAATGATTACACAACAAAGCAACTTATCTTGTTTAAGGGTATAAAGTGTAATATTCCAGCTGTTAAATGATGAAGAAATGTCAGTTTAAAATGAATCTAGGCCATGATCTTCAATGACTAAGATCACACACACACACACAAAATGAGACAAACAGACATTATTCATGGATTCCTGAAAAAAAAAATCTAAATCAGATCAAACCATCAAACCAAGTCTCTAGATTGAACTGCCAGTTTTCAGGCAGCGAAAGTACATGTTAAATGACACCACACAGAAGTAATCATCAAAATCCAAAATTCAAGAAACTCTATTTACTCCTTGGAAGGAAAGTTATGACCAACCTAGATAGCATATTCAAAAGCAGAGACATTACTTTGCCAACAAAGGTCCGTCTAGCCAAGGCTATG
>NW_011495013.1:2567222-2572750 GCF_000754665.1 Bison bison bison | reverse complement strand
ATCTCTGGAGTGGGTTGCCATTTCCTTCTCCAATGCATGAAAGTGAAAAGTGAAAGTGAAGTCTCGCAGTCGTGTCCGACTCTTAGCAACCCCATGGACTGCAGCCTACCAGGCTCCTCGGTCCATGGGATTTTCCAGGCAGGAGTACTGGAGTGGGGTGCCATTGCCTTCTCCAAAAAAAAAAAAAGACTAGGGGACTTTATAGAAAAGAAACCTAAGGGATTTCCCTGGTAGTCTACTGGCTAAGAAGCTGTCTTCCAGTGTAAGGGATGCAGGCTCAATCCCTGATCAGGGGAACTAAGATCCCACATGCCACGGGGCAACTAAGCCCATGAGCTGCAACATTGAACCCGCATGTCCCAAGTAGAGAGAAGCCTACATACCACAACTAGCAACCCACGTGCCACGGCTAAGACCCAAAGGAGCCAAAAAATAACTAAATAATTTTTTTTATGAGAACCAAGTGAATGTGTGAACATTGTTTGGAAATCAATTCAACAGACCAAGATGAAAAAATGATTCTGGAGACAAGCATGGAAATCTGAACACTGGATATTTGTTGCTATTAAGGAATTTTCCATTTTTTGGTGCAATAATGGTATTGTGGTTATGTTTGTAAGCAATCCGTTATCTAAAGAGACAAATATACATGGATGAAATGATATAATGTGTGAGTCTCCTCAAATAAGGAGAATGTACAGAAAATGGAGGCTGCAGATAGAACTGGGTGGGGATAGACATGAGCCTCCTAGTAAACACACCCAGACCATGAATTAAAATAAGGAAACTAGAAGAATAGCATATAAAGTATACAGTAAAAATCTGATTTTAGGAAATCTTGAACATGCCATGCTCTCTGTGGAGTGAATTAACATTTCACCCATCACAAGTTCCAACAAGTGCTCAGGAGTCAAAAATCACAAAATATGAAAACATTATTTTTCAGTACGAAACTTTGAGGTTTCAAATATGCATCAATGAGAGGAGTGTCTGTTTATCTCCATTGCAGACTAAACAGTTTCAAGGATACCAAATCCTTTTAATTTATACTTCCTTCTATTTTTTCAAAATGTAACTGGAAAGGTGAGCTTTGTCTTTTCAATTATGAACACAATCTTGGGAACTCCTGTGAGATTTATAGTCACCAGTCATAATCCTCAAAAAACAAAGTGTTCTCAGGGTATTTTTAACAACTGGTTTGTGGTGTACTGCTTGTTCTTCTGGATCCCAGATCCTTGACCATGCATGACACAGACACATTTCAGCTGCAAATCATTTGCTTTATTAAACTTTAGAGTCCATAAAAACATTCATGCTACTAAAAAATGTGATCCCTGGGTTGGGAAGATTCCCTGGAGGAGGGCATGGCAAATCACTCCAGTATTCCTGCCTGGAGAATCCCAAAGACAGAAGAGCCTGGCAGGCTACAGTCCATGGGGTCACAAAGAGTCAGACATGACTGAGCAACTGAGCACAGCACAGATTTCAAGGAAGAAAAATGAAGCAAATTGCCAGTCTGTATTTTTATTTTTAGCAGATTAAATAATCATAATAGAATTACTAGCAACTTCAAAGCATTCAGCCTTATGTGCACTTCCTAAAAATATATAATACTAGAAATTTTTGGACCAACCTTTTACATGGAAAATAAAAATGTATCTTTAAACACTCAACCTCCAAAATCCACAATAACACACAGTTCTCCTAAGTATACAACCACCTTTGGCTTCACTTCTTAAAACCCACAGCAGTTTAAAAGTAATTCTGTAATTAGGTGATGTCCCAGACAAAATGAAGAGAAAAATCCCAGAGTCATGCCATCTCAGCCACATAAATCTAGTCTCCTTTCATTAAAGGATGGGAATCATATTAATTTCCTGGAGTTTCAGAAACAAAGGGCCGTAAACTCGGTGGCTGAAAGAACAAAAATGTGTTGTCTCACAGTTCTGGAGACTCAAACGCCCAACATCAAGGTGTCGGCGGGGTTATGTCTTTCTGTTGGTTGTGAAGAAGAAATTGCCCCATGCCTCTCCCCTGGCTTCTGGTGGTCTCCTAGCGATCTGTGGCACTCATTGCTTGTAGAAACATCACCCTGATCTCTGCCTTCATCTTCACATGACATTCTCTGTGTACGCGGCTGTGTCCAAATTTACCCTTTTTTTAAGGACACCAGTCATACTGATTCAGGGCCCTCCCTACTCCAATATGACCTCATCTTAACTAATTACACCCACTACAGCCCTATTCTCAATAAGGTCACATTCCATGGTGTGAGAGGTTAAGACTTCAATATATGAATTTGGGGGATAAACTAATCAATGTATACCAGGAATCAAGAAAATTTATTTGCTCAGATGGTATGCAAAGTCAGTCAGCCAAGATATACAAAATGCAGGAGGAAAAAAGAGAAAGCCTTACATATCAAAGTTGTAGAGATTTAGTTCATTTCAATAATCCATTTATACATGCATTCAAGAAAACTTATTGAATAATATCAACAATGTAAAGACACAATCAGGGATAAAGGAGTTCACATGCCATTAGGGACAATCTGATACATGTGCCCTGCACAGACAAATAACATTTTAAATGTTTATTCAATACTTGCTTAGTGGCAGTGGAAAGAAACTGATATCCTATTAATAAAATTACATACTTTCTTTATTCCAAAATCATGCATTAAAACTATAATTAACATTTGCTTTTATTTGGGAAATTTTTCCTCTTCACAGTTTACTGTAATTTTCATAATTAAATAGTGTTAATAATCCATACTCATTAACGACCAAGGTAAGTTATAAGACTCTAGTTACAGCTACATTATTCAGCAAATATTTGAAAGGTTTTTTTCTGGCTATCAGGTTGGTAAAAGAGTCTCTACTTTTTTGTAGAAGAAGTCCTACTTTTTTTTTTTTCTACTTTTTTATAGTTCTTGATCTCTTCTCAGTTTTCTTTTGCAATTTTCAAACTAGATAAAGTCTTAGAAGGCATACTTAAAGGTTCAAACTTCAGATAATAAAATAAATCACCAGGCTTCCCTGGTGGCTCATTGGTAAAGAATCCACTTGGCAATTCAGGAGACACGGGTTTGATCCCTGGTCTGAGAAGATCCCACATGCCTCAGAGCACGTCAGCCCATGCACCGCAGCTACTGAGCTTGTGCTCTAGAGCCCAGGAGCCTCAACTACTGAGCCCTCACACCCTAAAGCAACAAGAGAAGCCACGGCACTGAGAAGCCTGGGAGCACAGCTAGAGAGTAGCCCCTGCTCCCTGCAACTAGAGAAAAGCCCAGGCAGCAAGGAAGACCTAGCATGGACAAAAAAATAAATAACATTGTACATAAAAAGTAAAATGAAGCACCTAGTGGTAAAGAACCCACTTGCCAGTGCAGGAGACATAGAGACATGGGTTCAATCCCTGGGTCAGCAAGGTCCCCTGGAGAAGGATATGGCAGCTCACTCCAGTATTTTTACCTGGAGAATCCCATGGGCAGAGGAGCCTGGTGGGGTGCAGTCCATAGGGTCACAAAGAGTCAGACCAGTCTGAAGCCACTTATCATGCTCATACCCATTCTCATCAAATAGCACCGTCCAATTCCAGAATTTTAGATGACTGTGAGTGTCAACTTCAGGAAACTGTCACAGGCTGGTTTCAGAGTGGGCAGTACAACCCAATGGACCCAGGTATCCCAAACATATTACATGGGGATAAAAAACATTTAGGAGAATCTTCTTTAAAAATTTCATTTGTTGGCCCCGCGTAGTCAGAGGTAGGAAGCAAGGACAATAGACATTTTTCTGTTGTATAAGGAATTATTTATGAAGCTGTAACATGATGCACTGGGGAAGGCAATGGCCCCCCACTCCAGTACTCTCATCTGGAAAATCCCATGGACAGAGGAGCCCGGTAGGCTGCAATCTATGGGGTCTCAAAGACTCGGACACGACTGAACAACTTCACTTTCACTTTTCCCTTTCATGCGTTGGAGAAGGAAATGGCAACCCACTCCAGTGTTTTTGCCTGGAGAATCCCAGGGACGGGGGAGCCTGGTGGGCTGCCGTCTATGCGGTCACACAGAGTCGGACACGACGAAGCGACTTAGCAGCAGCAGCAGCAGCATGATGCACATTGTATTTCCCACTCACTCCAGTGAGCTTAGTATTTCCTTATGAATTAGAGGCCCAGGAAGGTTTTGATGTGCCCCTTAATTAGTTTTGCAAACTAGTAGAGGATATAACCACATAAATCAGGGAATCTCAGATTGGACACAGCTTGTAGGCAGAGGAAACATGCAGAACATCCCTGCAGTCTGTCTCTTCCCAGCATTATGCACCAGCGAAACTAACTGCTGAGCGGTGCCCAGACTCTGGAGTAGACATCTGGGCACAGATCCTACTGTGGGCATTTAACTCTGTGACCTTGATCAAGTCATTTGACCTTTCTGTATCTCATTTGCCTCTTGGACAAAATGGTAATAATATCAGTGCCTGCTTCTTGGAGTCTTATACAGATCAAAAACGTCAATATCTGTAAACTGTTTAGAATAATACCTGGCACATACCAAGCACTACCTATTATTTATTCTAAGTTTGTAATTGAAAAGTTAAACTGTTTTGTTGTGGTGTTACATATTGATTTGAACTTTAAACAAGCATATTTCTTAGTTGGCATGGAGTGGGCAGTGAAGCAGCTAGGCATACATTCTACTCAACAAACTTCCTAGGAAGGGAAACACTGCTCTCTCCAGAGTAGGCCCACCTCCCTCCACCCCCAGGAAGATGCTCTCTGATCAGGCTGATCTCGTCCCAGAGGCTTCAGAAAGCACTTTGCTGAACAGAAGAGAACCATCCAGCCTCCTAGGACACACTCAGCTTACTGAGCCATTCTCTTACTTTTTCTCAATTATCAATAGCACACACAGACTTCTACCAGACACCTGTTAGGGACTTTTCCTCTATCCTCTTCTGATCATGGAAGATAAGGATCAATCTTATGGTTGTATTATTGCTGTTTAACCTGAAATTATTCTTGACATTCTCGACATTAGAGACAACCAAAAGTAACAAGAATCTAAAATACATTTGTAACCGTGTCTGAAACCTAGAGCCCTCAGCCACCCTAAGATAGACCTCACCATGGTCTTCTGGTCCAATCACTTAACAAATGCTTATATGAGAAGCTATAAAACTTGGAAAAATCATAATCAAGTATCACAAATTATAAATTCCATAAAAAGAACCAAAGTTCCTGAGAGAATAGAGGGAAATGAGCATGCAATTACTAGAGGGAGTAAACAAGGGAGAGGAAAGAGACTGAGGTTTAGAAAGATTCTACCGAGAGAGCATTTGAATGGGCTTGGAGGAATGTGTGACAATGATTTGCAACTTATCTTCACCAAAGAGAGGTGAGGAATAGACCCATTTCCAATATTAAAAATAGCTCACTGTAACAGTGACTACAATAGAACCAGGTTTGCTAAGAAGAGAGTGGCACTGATGGCTTGCAAACAATTTCACCCATTCAGTTCA
>NW_011495013.1:2541850-2567122 GCF_000754665.1 Bison bison bison | reverse complement strand
CTCCCTGTCCATCACCAACTCCCAGAGTTTACTCAAACTCATGTCCATTGAGTCGGTGATGCCATCCAACCATCTCATCCTCTGTCGTCCCCTCTTCCTCCTCACTCACTCCTCATCAATTCCCACACACTTATCTTCTACAGAATCGCTAACGAACAGAAAATAAACTACAGAAAAGGCAGAGATATGTGTTTATCTCACTGGACATGAGCACAGAATCACAAGTTGGAATGGTTAGGACTAAAAGATGAAATTTTATATTGTGAAAATATCCAGACGTAGGATAGCCTAAGCTTTCAAAGCAAAGTCTTGATTATTTTTCTCTGCCACAAGAGATGTCTAATCCTGTAGAATTTCTGTACCAGATGGGTCTTGCAGAAAAGGTAGCAAGATGGAGCAGGAAGGAAACTTTTTTTCTCTTCTTATTTTCAAGTCCCTTACAGCATACACCATAGGAACTACTCTCTCAAGATAGGATCGCAACACATGCAATGCCTTCCAAAAGCAAACTAACGTGACTTTCAATTTATTTGATATTTGGTGTTACTTGTGTTCCCGTCCATGAGAAAAGACATGTTTTCCTACAATGAAACCAAATCAAACTAAACTAAACAAAATTCCCCGTATTCTTAGAAGGTACCAGCATCTCTTTGCTGACTACAGAAAGGGTCCCAAATTCCTGAGCCTGGCTTAGGTCCTTATCTTTTCCTCCTAATTTGTTGAGACAACTCTCCTGACTTTTCCCCAGTTGTATTCTCTCCTCTCTGCCTGCATATTTATTTATTTTCTTTTTTATCTAAATAATACCCATTCTTCAAGTTCCAACCTGCCCTCCTCCTGTGACAAGGCCAGCTATTGCTCTGACTCTTAGGTATTAACATAATACAAAGGGAGGGTCCCGTCTAGGAGGATTGGTTCCTGAAAGAGTGAAAGACTTGTTCACTTTGTGAACACAGAGGCCCGGGCCCTCTTCCCACATCTCACCAGGGTCCCACAGTGTGGCAAGGCCTCTCAGAGTTGGATGTGCATAGGCACCTTTGACACTGAGCAAAACGCCCAATGACTGAGAACTGAGATTGGAATAGAGCAAGAAGAGATTTTGGGACTGTGGATAATGAATCCCCTGACCTTCAAAGAGCCATAGAAAAGATCAGCAGTGACCTTGAAGAATTAAGACCAGAAGCAGTCTTCAAAATTCCTAGGCTTCTTAAAACAGAGAGGATTTCTTAAAATGATGGAAAAGCATCCCCACACATCCTGTTGGATGGGGACTAAACCAATTAAAGTTGATTTGAAAAAATTAAGAAATATGACAGCTGCCACAACTGAGAACATTAGAGCAAACTCATGGCTTTGCTCTGTTTGGCTTCTCTCATTCTTTTAAAGTAGATTCCCTCTCTTCATCTTGAATACAAAATGTTTCCCATTTCTGTGGTACAGCCTGATATATAAATCCCCACATGGACAAATTAGATAGCAAGACAAAGATTACTGGGTATGTCATGATGCCGAAGATTCTATTGCATGCTTAGTCACTCAGTCATGTCTGACTCTTTGTGACCCCATGGACTGTAGCCTGCCAAGCTCCTCTATCTGTGGGGACTCTCTAGGGAAGAATACTGGGTTTCCATGCCCTCCTCCAGGGGATCTTCCCTATGACTCAGAGATAAATGAGAAGCACTGGTAGGTTCAGCGGAAGGAAAGTGGCAAGAATGAAATTGGTATGAATCCCTCAGTTCCTTCTTCTGATGTCATCCTGTGCATCTTCATGGTTAATCAGTCCCCTATCTGACTGCCTTCAGTCGATTCTGATGGACAGCAATGGTCAGGTTCTCTAGTATGTATCAGAAGATTTTGGTAGTCAATGTACTACAACTTCATTACAAAGTGGCATGTGACTATGAAAGCAAGATTTAGCAATCCTCCTGAACGTCTGAACAGTTAACAAACAGGCACCAAGAGAGTTTGTGTAGCTCCAAGGAGACTACCCCACTCTGCCCCCAGCCAAACTGCCTCATACCTTGCATGCAAACTTCAGTCTGCCCCAAATATATTCTGACAGCAGAATTGACCAGCCTTAAAGTTAGGTGAAGAGACAGACTCTTCTGTGAATCAGAGGGATGCTGGATGCATGAGGGGGCAGAATCTAACCTCTACTAGTGAAGGTGGTGTATCACACAGCTCAGCCAGTGCAGGAGTAATGGGGCCTGTGCAAACTTATAACCAGCCGTATATGTTGAATGACCCTCATTCATTAAGGAAATACTATCTCTGTCATCTTTATGCCATGGACAAATACTCTAGCATAAATATTGCCCAGATTTATTAAGGAATAACTGAGAAATAATATTGTATATATGAAAAGTATACTATACGATGATTTGGTATACATTGTGAAAAGATTATCACAATAAAGTTATTTAATACATCCATCACTTCAAATAGTTAACTTTTGTGCGTGTGTGTGTGTGTGTGTGTGTGTGTTTAAGATATAATCTCAGGAAACTTTAAGTATATAATTCAATGCTGTTAACAAGAGTCACGTTATACATTATCTCCTCAGAACTTACTTATACCTATATAGCCTCATTTGACCCATATGGCCTCATTTCTCCTTCCACCTAGACCCTGGCAACCACCATACTACTCACTGTTTCCACGGGATTGGTGTTTTTCTCTTTATTTTTTGTTTTAGATTCCACATATAAATGATACTATATAGTATTTTTCTTTCCCAGCTAGCTCATTTCTTTTAGCATAATGACCTGCAGGTTTATCTATATTGTCACAAATACCAGGATTTCCTTTTTCTTATAGGCTTAATAATATTCCATTGTCTATGTATATACATATATATAGAGAGAGAGTTATGTTTTCTTTATCCATTCATCTGTCAAAGGACATAGGTTGTTTCCATGCCTTGTGAATAATGCTGCCATGAACATGGAAATGTAAATTTATGTTTTCATTTCTTTTGGATATATACCAAGAAATGGGATTGCTGGATCATATGGTAGTTCTATTTTTAATTTGTTGAAGAATTTCTACCACTGTTTTCCATAGTGACTCTATCATTCTGAGATTTTGAGAATGGTATTTAAAATGCTAAGTGCTGTGGACTAAATGATCATATCCTGACAAATTATGTGTTGAAGCCCTAATCCCCAATGGATGGTATTTAGAGACTGGAGCTTTGGGGAGTGACTAGGTTTAGATGAGCTCATAAAGATAGAATCTCCATGATGGGATTCGTGCACATACAAAACAGAGGAAGAAGGGCTTCCCTGGTGGCTCAGATGGTAAAGAATCCACCTGTAATGAAGGAGACCTGGGTTCAATCCCTGGGTCAGGAAGATCCCCTGGAGAAGGGAATGGCAGCCCACTCCAGTATTTTTACCTGGAGAATTCCATGAGCAGAGAAGCCTGACAGACAGGCTACAGTTATGGGGTCGCAAAGAGTTTGATACAACTGAGTGACTAACACTAACACTTTAAACAGAACAAGGGACCAGAGCCTCTTTCTCTCTTCTACCTGAGGATACATCAAGAAAGCAAGCCCCTGACACCAGGAAGAGGGCACTCAGCAGACAGAAAATCTGCTGGCACCTTGATCTTGAACTTTCCAACCTCCAGAGCTGTAAGAAATGAACATATGTTGTTTAATCCACCCAGTCCCTTCATTTTGTTATTAATAGCCAAAACTGACTAAAATACTAGGGTAACTACTCTAGTTGGTTGTTGATTCTTTTTTACTATTGTTGATTCTTCCCTAAGGTACAGAGTAGCGTTTACCTGGGTTCACACTCAGATAACACTGTTTATACCAAAATAAATTTAAATTACAGACTATAAAATGTTAGGGTATTGTTTCTGTATATTCTTTGCCAACAAATAATTGTTAATATATACAAAGCTGATAAGTTGTAATTAGGATAAACATCTATTTTAAAGATGGGAAAACTTAAGCCCAGAAATCTATTTACTAATTTTGGACATTTCTAAGCCGTATAATATATGGTCATTGTGATAAATACAAATGATAAAGTAAATACAAATTTCCTTTCTCAGTACCAGGCATTCAAGAAGCATTCAATGAATTATCATTTCAATATTCTAAATGAAATATAAATGAATTAAAGAATTTTTGAGCCCTCATTTCAATACCTGAGAACATTTGCCTCTAGGCAGTAATAGAATTTTACTTTTACACAAAAGTATCGAGATAATTTAAGACCAGTTCCTCGAAGAAAGAAGCTTAAAGAAATCTTTTTACTTGTCTGAGAGAGCAAAGAAAATCTGTTGCTTAGTCGTTTCAGTCTTGAAGACTGTGCAGCCCTATGGACTGTACCCTGCCAGCCTCCTCTGGCCATGGGATTCACGGGGCAAGAATATTAGAGTGGATTGCCACACCTTCTTCATAGCTAAAGCCGATCAGGGATCTAATATTGGCTGATAAACAGAACTAGTACATTTTTAATTAAATCCTCTTATGTTTTATTTAGCATAACTATACTCAATGTACCACATCCTAGGATCCATCCCCCGTACCTATGTTTCATAGAAGCCATCCCAAGCATCTTATTACATCAGCTTGTTCATTTTCCTCTGGCTACTTTCCTTATCCTCTTTTTGGTGTTATGTCAAGAGATACATGACATCATTCTAGAGGGTTGCCTTGTGGTTCTATTTCTGGCTGTAGTCCACCACTTTCAGCCCTGGCCCAATGCCAGGTTAGTCATATACTGATTCACCAGTTGGCAAGAAACCAAAGTGTTTCTAGCCATGGAAACTACAAGAGAAAATGAAATGGAGAAGGCAGTACAGAAACCCAAAGTCAAAGACTCACTCCCAACTCTTGGCCCAAGATTCAATTTAGAAAGAATATGTGCAATGATGCCAGTAGACACTGGGAATTTTACAGAGTGTTCTGAGTAGTTTTTGGCCTTTCCACAATTTCTGGCATGAAAAATGCATTAAAAGAACACTAAATCATCAATGATTTTTTTCTCATTTCTAAAAATCTTTTTAAATGATTTTTCCTTAAAGTCTTAGATTTAAAATGGATATTTGAGATTTTAATATAGTCTTCCAAACAACATCTACTTTCATAACATCTCCCTTAGGGGGCAGTCAGCTACATTGTTTGACAGATCCAACTATTAGAAAGTCCTTAGTTTCATTCAGAAACAGCTGCCTTTCTGTAATTTTCAGGTGCTGGTCAGAAATCAATCTTAAGGCCACAGCATTTCAAAGTCGGCAAGAATCTCAAGACTGTTCTGCTCTCTAGATGTCCACAATCATGGGAAATCTCCGTATCACATTAGAACTCATATTAGTTAGCTTTTGCTAGGTAACCAATCATCTCCATCACCCTTAACAAAAACACTTATTGTCTCTCATCTGAGTAATCCTTCCACTGGCTGGCTCAGATGCAGATAGGTGGTCTAGAGTGGCCTGATTCACATGTCAAGCAGTTGTCAGGCTGGTGGTTCTAGAGGTGACCTCAGCTGGGACAGTTTGTCTTTGCTCTACATGGTATTTCATCATTTCATCCTTCAGTAGACACTCTGGGTTTCTTCACATGATTATCTCATGGGCCAAAGAGCATTACTTTTTCAGCCCCTGATGAACCATGTTTGCTAACATTCTTTTGGCCAAAGCAAATTACATGGGTATATGGGTCTTCCCTGGTGGCACAGCAGTAAAGCATCTTCCTGCCAGTGCAGGAGATGCAGATTCGATCACTAGGTTGGGAAGGTTCCCTGGAGAAGGAAATGGCAACCCACCCCAGTATGGCTGACTAGGAAATCCCATGGACAGAGAAGCCTGGCAGGCTACAGTTCACAGGGTTGCAAATGAGCCACACATGACTTAGAGGACTAAACATCACCAACAACAGGGCTGGATGGTGTCACCCCAACCCTCTTCCTAAGTTCACATCCTTTCCAGAATGTTATAATGTGAACTTATTATAGGGTTATAACAAGGGTTACTGAAGATGTAATTAAAGTGAGGTCATACTGAAGTACAGTGGGCCTGTAACCAGTAAGACTTGCACTTTATAAGAAGAGATACAGAAACACACAGGGAGAATGCTGTGATGACTGCAGGAGATCAAGGATTGCCATTAATATCAGAAGCTAAGAGAAAGGCACGGAATAGATTCTTACATGGAGCCTTCAGAGAGAATATGGTCCCACCAATAACTTGATTTCAGACATCTAGCTTTCAAAGCTATGAGATAAAAGGTTTCTCTTGTTTTAAGTGACCTAGTTTGTGGTAGATTGTTATGGCAGCCCTGGGAAATTAATCACACAGCCTAGCAGACATTCAAGGGATGAGAAAACACATTACCACTTTTTACTTTTACTTATACTAAAAAGAAATATCACCTTGCAAAGTGATGTAAACAGGGATGGGAAGAATCTGCAGACATGTTTTCAACTTACCAGAGAGCTCTCAGAGCTTTACCAGAGGCATGTGACACTTATATTCATCACCCCCTACTGCCCCCCCACCACCGAATCATCCTTTCCAGGATATTTCCTCCCCATTTCTATAACAAGGTCTCAAAATCCCTTCCATATAGGATGCTCTCTTGTATTACAAATTTGTTCATATCCCTCTTTGCCGGGGACCAGCCCCAGCTGATCCAGGGTATTCGAAGGAGAGACGGCCTAGGCAACTATTTATATGCTAATTAGAGATATAAAGAATAATAGAATGAGGATAGCTCAGTAGGAAAATTCAGTGGAGAAAAGAGGCTGAGTAGCTTGGTTTACGCGGGAGACCAATAAAACTTCAAGACGAGAAGTTTGCAACACTTACGTAGGCCGCAGGCGCCCTCTTGAATAGCGGAAGGTGCCTCACCCTAGACACCTTCTCGAGTGGGTCTTAGAAGCCCAGGCATAATTAGTAAGCGTGGTGGGTTCCGCGCTCCAGATGGAGACTTCAGTCAGAATGTGAAAAGAATGACATGGGGAGACCAAGCGCTGGTGAGCAAGGCCCATAGCTTTATTTTCAACAGGGGCTTATATACCCTAAGTTACACATAGAGGATAATAGGGGATGCAAAGTCAGCAGTCTTTGATTCTTATCAAAAACCAGGGTTTCTTTCCTGCAAATTTATCGTATACAAATGGTTTAGGTGATTTACATCATCTTCTGGCCAGAAGGCCTACTAACATTTTATGACTCTTGACAAGGACTTATCAACAAAGACTCATTTTCTCTAAGACTAATTATTTTAAGGTTTGGCACCATCTTCCAAAGATAAAATTGCATTCCTATAGGGCGGATGTGTAATGGGTTTACAACAAAGGAAAGAATTTATTACCTTAAGGGTCTAAAGTTACTAACACCAAGGCCACTACTTATTTTTTCTATATACCAACTATTAATTAATACATATTCAAGGATGCAATTCAGGGGATGTGAAAACTTGGCAACAAGCATTGACTCATCAATGAAATCCTTTACTAGTCTTATTCTGACAGTTTCTAACTCTCTGAGAGGCTCTAAGCTATTTGAATATCTTAAGCTTCCCGTGCCTCTGGAGGCTGGGAGACTGTAAACAATCGTATGCATAGCTGCAGGAGTCCGGGTAAACTTGTCAGGCGAGTTAGAGAGCCATCTGAGGGGTTTGGATTTAAACACTCCTAATTGCCCAGGAACTTTATTAATTGGAGCTGTAAGTTAACTCTTTGACAGAGAGAGCGAGATGGTGGTAGGGGACAGCCCCCAGTAAAGTCAGAGGTGAGAGCACAAAGCAATAAAGTAGGCAGACTCTGGTTTTTTGGGGGAAGATACTCGAGAATATCCAGGGAGACTCCCGAGGCTCGATCCCGCCTTTGCGTATGCCGAGCCTCCTTCCTCATGACCTTTGTCACGAGTGGAATGTCTCTCGCCGGCTCCAGGCACCTCTTGAAATGCAGGGCACAGGCTTCCCTGGTGTCACAGTGGATAAGAATCCACCTGCCAATGCAGGGGACACATCCTGGTCCAGGAAGATTCCACATGCCAAGGAGCAACTGGACCCATGAGCTGCAACCACTGAACCCACGTGCTACAACTACAGAGGACTACGCCCCTAGAGCCTTTGTGCAACAAGAGAAGCCACCACAGTGAGAAGCCCACACACCACAATGAAACTCAGTGCAGTTAGAGAAGTCCTGGGCAGAGCAACAAAGACCCAGGGCAACCAACAATAAAAACAAATAAATAAAATCCTTTAAAAAAAGAACCACAGGGCAGTAGCTGGGGTGGGGGAGAGGTGAATGAATTGGGAGATTGGGATTGATACATATACACTATTTATACTGTGGGTAAAATATATAACAAATGAGAACATAGTGCATAGCGCAGGGAATTCTACTTAAAGCACTGTGGTGACCTGAATGGAAAGGAAGTTCAAAAGGAAAGGGATATAATGACAACTGATTCCAGTATTCTTGCCTGGAAAATCCCATGGACAGAGAAGTCAGGCAGGCTACAGCACGTGAGGTTGCACAAGGGTCAGGCACTGCTTAGTGACTAAACAACAACAACAACATTTATATGCATGGCTGATTCACTTTGCTGTACAGTAGAAACTAACACAACACTGTAAAGCAACTGCTGCTGCTAAGTCGCTTCAGTCGTGTCCGACTCTGTGCGACCCCATAGATGGCAGCCCACCAGGCTTCCCTATCCCTGGGATTCTCCAGGCAAGAACACTGGAGTGGGTTGCCATTTCCTTCTCCAATGCATGAAAGTGAAAAGTGAAAGTGAAGTCGCTCAGTCGTGTCCAACTCCTAGCGACCCCATGGATTGCAGCCTACCAGGCTCTTCCGTCCATGGGATTTTCCAGGCAAGAGTACTGGAGTGGGGTGCCATCACCTTCTCCATGTAAAGCAACTATACTCCAATAAAAACTAACTTTTTTTAAAGGACAGGGCATTGATATTACTATATGCTCTGGATGTCTTCTCTTGAGCCACAGCACTGAGTTCTGTGTTAGTCAGGCTGTGTTTGGCCACAAGTAATAGAAAAATCTGACTTGCCAGGGCTTATTGTTTTGCCTAAGAAGTCTGGAGATGGCTGGTCCCAAGTGAGGTAACTCCACAGCATCAGGGGTTACGTCAAAATCTCTGAAATTCTCTTAGTCGCCCCTGAATGACTGCAAAAGGTCTACCTCAGCTCTGAACATCATATTTCCACGTGGCCATGTCCCACGTGAGCAAGGCATTGGAAAGGAGAAATGAAAGAGAAGTTCCCTGACTTGCCTTCGTCATGTCATCAGGAAAGAAATGTTGCCAGGAAGTCTCTCAGAAAATTTTCCCACATTCTCTCAGGCTAGAACTGAGTCACATAGCTACTCCTTGCTACTCAGAGTCTGTGAAAGCAAATTCCTGCTTTGCCAGCTCTACTGAGGGCACTGGTAAGGGAGAGAGCTATTGGGAAGGGCTGTTGGGTATAGCTCCTGGGCAGCCAACCAAGGGTATTAGAGACACTTCCTCAGAAACACATGACATTTTGAGGCAGGTTATTATGGATGTGCTCAATTTTACATAAGGGATTTTTAGAGATGACCAAGAAATTGTCACCGACTCTTTAAATTAGCAACTAATTTGCTTATCATATAAGACAGGGAATAAAATAGAGAATAGGAATTAAGCATGAGGGTTCTGAAGTCAGACTATCTGGGCTGAAACCCTGGCTTTTAATTTACCAGGTGAGTGACCATGGGTAAACTACTTAACTTCTCTATGTCTCAAGTTCTGCATCTTAAAAATAGTACCTACTGTTAGGGTTGCAAAGATTAAATTTATTACACTTGTTACAATGTCTGGCACAAAGTAAGTACTCAAAAAATATTAGTCATTACCTCTATGCCCATCACCACTGTGGGATAAGGTAAGGACCAGATGCAGAACAAGGAACAATGATGTTAGTGGACATATATTTACATTAATAACCTATAAGAACACATCAGAATCTATTAAAAGTAATTAACTTTAGTAGTAATAAAGAGACTTTTTAGTGAATATTTTCATATATTCTAAGTTTGAGAATATATAGTATCCGAGTTCCCATTAAGTATTTAAATCAATTAGGTCATGATTTCAGAAGTTATAAGGTAAAACATTTTCCCAAATTGCAGCAAGTTACCTTTGAGTGACTGAGTTAAGGATTTTGTTTATATATTTTTACCTTTCTGGAACTCCTCTGTAGAAAGCAGCATGATGCCCCCTTCCCTGCAACTGAAAGATGTCTAGGTCTGAAATGCTGGAATCCATGAATATTTTAGGTTACGTGACCAAGATGAATTAAGGTGGCAGATAGAATTAAGGAGGTGGCTAATAGTTGACACTAAATAAGGAGAGTCTCCTGGATTATCAGCAGACTCAATATCACAAGATCCTTAAATGTGGTAAGGGGAAGCTGAAGAGTCAGGGTCAGTGCAATGCTGATAGGGACAGGGTAAAGGGACGAAGTAGGTGTTTAAATAGGTAGTAGTTAATTAACCCCACTAAGGGATCATACGTAAAGAAAAAAGTATGGGAGAGCCCTGTAATTGAATAATTATTTAAGAAAGCAGGCTTGCCTGATAATAAAACCACGCAACAGAAGCATGAGACACGGCCCAAACAAAAACCAGTGGTAGAATGAGACCCGCAAGCTGCCCAGTGAGGTCAGTAAGTTAACGATTCCTAGAACATGCTCCTTCTCACACACTAAAAACAACAATATAACGGAAGGGTGACATTATACTGAAACCTGAGATGATTTCCCATATTTTAGTAAATGTTACTGCTTTTTTGCTCATTTCAATTGCACCATGACAGTCCTGGTTTGACCATACTGGGGACAAGAAAACTCCCCCACCTGACGTGGAGAAGGAACTGATGATGGAAGTTTGACGTGTGCTCCAGAATGAGGAAAAAGGTGGTCTTCTGTCCCTCCTCCACTTATCCTTTGATTATAAAACGGTAAGTTCATGGGGCAGCATCCTCTTGCTCACCTGCCCGTAAACCTCACAAGTGTCCTATTCTAATAAATCACTTCTTATCTATCATTTTTCCTCTCGCTGAGTTCTTTCTGTGCCATAACATAAAGAACCAGAGCTCTCCTCAGTTTCAGTGCCATGTGAGAAAGACTCAACTGGCCATTGCTGGTGGGGAAGGTAGCAGGGGACGATGAACAAAGGAGAACAGGCAGCCTACAAAAGCCGGGAAAAGTAAGAAAATGGATTTTCCCCTCAATTCATTGTTCAGTTGCTCAGTCATGTCTGACTCTTTGAAACCCAATGGGCTGCAGCATGCCAGGCTTCCCTGTCCTTCACCATCTCCCAGAGCTTGCTCAAACTCATGTCCACTAAGTCAGTGATGCCATAGAACCTCAGATGGAGCCCTATGGATCTCAGATCTCTAGAATTTATGGTACTGTTTGAGTTAAGTCATTAGGTTTACAATTATTTGTTATTGAAGCAATAGAAAACTAGTATATATGTTCCCCATGTTTTAAATAATGAGAATGAATCAACAGTCAGAAATAAATACAATTTAAAGAGTTTATATACATATGCATACAAAATGGAAATGGGACCAGAGTATTAAATAACATTTCCTTAATGTATACATGAGATGACGCACACCACTAGCTTGTAATTTTTCATAGACATGGGCCCAAGGCACCCAGGCAATTTTCATAAGGCACAAAAGAGGCCAAGTGTATGCTCTCACATGCCTGGTATTAATATTTTTCATTCTACCTATTTCCAAGTCCTTCACAGACTGTTCCACAGCCAGCAGGCATGTTGTATCTACCTAGTCTTCAACAGAAGTGCAGATTTTACAAAAAAAAAAAAACAGGAAAATCTAACTGTAAAAAAGGAAGACATATCAAAAAGACTGATAATACAACATCATTGCTTGAACAGCAGAAAATGTTCTGAGACACCAGATAGAAATCAGTTTCTAATGTAATATACCTAGTTTTCCAGGGAACAGAAAATTGTCTGTTATAAATGCATCATCATGATGAAAATTGGGAAAAAAAAATGTTGTGCCAAATTCCTCTGTTTTTCATCCTACCTTTGAAACCTAGGACCTAAAAAAGATCTAAATACAGTAGCTAGATGTTTTTTAAAGATGAAAATTAAAAGCAGTTGGAAAATCTTTAAAGAGCAAACTGAAGTAGCTGTTATAAGAAAAGTGTTTAAACTTTTTCTTAAATGGTTCAATTCCCTCTTGATCATGAAAGTAATATATATAGATGGTAAGAAATGTCTAAAATATGTAAAAGAAAATACTAATCATTTGTATTCAGAGGTAATCATTGCTAAAAACCTTTGCTATATTTTCTCCCATTTTGTAGGCTTTTTTCATAGCAAAGATAAAATAATATGTTGTATATACAATTTTTATTTATTCTCTTAACATTAAAATAATAGCCTTTACTTTGAAATACAAAATTGTAGTAATACCATAATTTTTATATTGTATAATTTTCATATTTGTATCCACTGTGTGGATGTGCCACAATAAATTCACACTTTCCCTAGAGTTGAAGAATTAAGTTACTTATTAGTGTTCATACTGACAAATAATGCTTCAACCAAAAGCTTTATAGGTAGATTTTTCTATATTAAAGATTGTTTCTTCAGGATCAACAGAAGTAGAATAAAATAGGTAAAACCTAAAAGCTTTTGCAACGCGAAAGAAACATAAACAAAATGAAAAGACAACATACAGAATGGGAGAAAATATTTGCAAATGATATAGCCAACACAAGATTAATCTCTAAAACATGCAAACAATTCAATATAAAAAAAAAAGAAGACATACAAATGACCAAAAAGGATATGAAAAGATGCTCAAAATCACGAATTATTAGAGAAATACAAATCAAAACTACAATGAGCTATCACTTCTCACTGGTCAGAATGGATGTCATCAAAAAGTCTACAAATAATAAATGCTGGAGAGTGTGTGGATAAAAGGAACCCTCTTGGCAGGAATGTAAATTGGCACAGCCACTATGGAAAACAGTATGGAAGTTCCTTAAAAAACTCAA
Source organism: Bison bison bison (assembly GCF_000754665.1). Lineage (NCBI taxonomy): Eukaryota > Metazoa > Chordata > Mammalia > Artiodactyla > Bovidae > Bison > Bison bison. The sequence continues at coordinate 2,554,066 of NW_011495013.1, read as the reverse complement.
GCAGATCCCATTCCTGAGCATATATCCAAAGAAAACCATAATTCAAAAAGATACACGCACCCCAATGTTCATTGCAGCACTATTTAGAATAGTCAATCCATCGAAACAAAGTAAATGTCCATCAACAGAAGAATGGTTACAGAAGATGTAGTATATTTAGACAATGAAATATTCCTCAGCATAAAAAAGAATGAATGCCATTTGCAGCAACACAGATGGATCTAAAGATTATCATACTAAGTGAAGTAAGCCAGACAGAAAAAGACAAATATTATATGATACTGCTTATATCATTAAAAAAAGATACAAAGTAACTTATGTACAAAACGGAAATAGACCCACAAACATAAACTTTGATTACCAAAGGGGAAAGGAGGTAACCAAAGGAGTTTAGGATTAACAAATGTACACTACTATATATAAAACAGATAACCAATGAGGACCTACTGTATAGAACAGGGAACGAAACTGAATATTTTGTAATAGCCTCTAAGAGAAGAGAATCTACAAGAATATCTTTGAAAATTTAATACATATTGCTAAAATTCTTCCTAAACATGTATACATTTATCTTCAAGCAATACTTAAGATAGTCTATATTACAACTCTCATAAGCACTGAGTATTATTACTTTTAAATCTTTATAAGTTTGATAAACAGAAAATAATATTCCCTTTTTTAAATGTATTTTTTAGTTAGGTTAAACACCGCTCATTTTCTATTAGTACATCCTTTTTTGTAAATTTTCTAGTCACTGCTGCTGCTAAGTTGCTTCAGTCGTGTCCGACTCTGTGCGACCCCGTAGACGGCAGTCCACCAGGCTCCCCCGTCCCTGGGATTCTCCAGGCAAGAACACTGGAGTGGGTTGCCATTTCCTTCTCCAGGGCCTGAAAGTGAAAAGTGAAAGTGAAGTCGCTCAGTCGTCTCCGACTCTTCTCGACCCCATGGACTGCAGCCTACCAGGCTCCTCCGTCCATGGGATTTTCCAGGCAAGAGTCCTGGAGTGGGGTGCCATCACCTTCTCCGTTTCTAGTCACATCCTTTGTCAATTTGTTTTTTAGGATTGATTTATTAGAATTTATAGCAGTGGGGCAGAGACACTGAGCAAATGACAAAAGCAAATACTAGTTTATTATGGGGTTAGTTTCAGATCAGATATACCCAGGGAACATCCTCTCTCACGGCAAGAAATGGCAACCACAGAAATACTGTCAAGACCCTGCTCTCTGCGTGCCTCTAGGGAAGCCCTTCCAAAGATCACCCCCGTACTGGATGTTTATACTCATAAAAAATCACAAGACATAAAAATTACTTGCCTGTACTTTCCTAAAAATTCTTACCTTTAGGAGCAAGTTTATGGTTCCAAGGAAATCCAGACATACCTTATCTAGAAGACCTCTAATAGAAGGAAATGGAGGTAGGCAGAGCAGGGCCAAGAGCACTCTATTGGAATAAGACTTCCCAGTCCATTGCATGTCCATGGGGATGATTCCCTTTAAAAAAGAGAGGGGGTCCCTAAGAGCTACCACAGTGGGATGAATAGTGGATCAATGAGTTTCATCAGTTATTTATACTCAGTAATATAAATCACAAATGGAGTTGCCCTAATGATGTTTTTAGAGTGGTTTCATATAATTTTCATGAACAGTTTGTATAATGACTCTTCACCCTGTTAACAGCTTGGTTTGGCTTAAGAATAATGTAACAAACATTCTAGGTTTGAGGGAGTTTTGGTTTATCTGGGGAGGTTTTGTTGCTTTTTCTTTGGGAGTAGCTAAATAAATCAAATAAAATGGGTTGTTTCCTAAAAATAATACTTAACATGCAATTATAGCTTCAGGGAGGTAGGGGGAGGGGTGTGTGCAGAACATTCCAGGTGGATTTTCAGATCAAAATCTCATCCACTTGAGAATTCAAAGAACAAATAAAGCATGTCATGAAAAAAATAGAGGGGGTCCCTCATTGAGCAAGATGTCTGACTCTTCACGACCCCATGGACTGCATGGTCCATGGACTTCTCCAGGCCAGAATAATGGACTGGGTAACATTTCCCTTCTCAGGGGATCTTCCCAACCCAGGGATCGAACCCAGGTCTTCCTCATTGCAGGCTGATTCTTTACTAGCAGAGCCAGGGAAGCCCAAGAATGTTGGAGTGGCTAGCCTATCCCTTCTCCAGGGGATCTTTCCAACCCAGGAATCAAACCAGGGTCTCCTGCATTGCAGGTGGGTTCTTTACCAGATGAGCTACCAGGAAAGACCCCCTTATTGAGAAAGATACCCTATTGGTAGTTTTGTATGGTATCTACTCCCTGTACACTTGACAACTTATAATGATACATATTGGGACACGAGTAGCAGGCAGCAAGGCTGTAGGAGGAAGAGGAGACTTGATCTTTCCTCTCTGTTTCCTATTCCTGTGAACATCACCAAAGTGTTTCTCCACCCTGAGGGCAGTTCTTTCTTGAAGTAGCAGTTGAATCCAGCTGGCATTTTTTTCCAATACTTGAAGAGCCAGTTTTATCAAATCCCACCCCAGCCTGAGACTCTAGCAGCAGCCAAGCAATACCTCTTCCTGCCTTGCTCTGAGCTCAGAAACACCAGAACCTGCTGAGCAGCCGCCCCTCCTCAGAGGTCTGAGTTTTGGTTCTCCAGGGTGTGTCCTCTAGGACTCTAGATTTTAGTAATCCCAGCCTCTGCCCACTGTGCCCTCCGCCCTAGCTGCTTCCTGCCATGGCAACCTCCACAACACTTCAGAACTCTCTTGTGGTCTAGAGACAGATGTGAGGCTGGGGAGGAGAGACCACACTATTTCCCCCACTGCCTTTCCACCTCAGGCAGTGTCTCTGTGGCTCCAGCTCCTCCTGGACAGGGTTTCAGCTTCTTTTGGGTAATTCCAGCCCCTGGGCTTTGCTAAGGGCATCTCTCCCCTTAGATGAAAGGTAGGTGATGTCTTCCTGCTACTACAAACCCCTGCGTTATGTCACCATCCCCAATTGAGTCTCTCAACCCCTTCAAGAGCTGAGTAATCAAATTAAAAGTCCTCTATTAAAAACACCAGAAGAAGTTTCTGGGTTACTGGTTGAACAGTGGTACAAAGGGAAAGGCTTGTCCTATTATTTCCCACCTTGTGGAAGGAGCTCCAGTTATGGAATAATCCTGGCTTCTCTCTGCCGCGTACCCATGGAACCACTGACAAAGGACTAAATTGATTTGACTGATGAATGTGGAAGCAGGAATTAGGCTCATAGAGCCCAGTCTTTTCTCTTCTCCTTTTCTCGGAATGTCAGTGCACCCTCAGGCAGAGTGTGCTCTATTCCGCTTTCAGCAATATGATAAAAAGAGCCGACCCTAAACAGGATGCTTGCAGATTTCCAGGGCTGCCAATGGCTGGGTAAGTCGGCCTAATTTTAATTTGTGGATTAGGAAGTCCACTGGCTGACAAATGCAAGCGCATTGTTCTTTATCAGCAATGTTTTCATTATTCCATCTTTATGACTCTTGTTTCATATGCCTCAGTACAGAATTCAAACAGGGAAGAGAATCTTATTAAGACCCCTCAGAAACCCAGCATAACTAAAACTCAAATATATTATATTCTAATTAGTCATATTCCTAAATCCCTAGGCCAACTAAAAATAATAGCTAATCCTATAGTTTATAGTATGCCAGGAATCATTCTAAGTATTTTACATATAACTCATTTAATCTCAAACCAATACAATGTGTATTATTTAAAATTCCTGTTTTAGAGCTAAAAAAAAAAATTGAAACAGAGAGATATTATACAACTTGACCAAAGTCACACAGATAATAAGTGGGTAGAATCTATAATCAAACTCCAAAAGCTGGGCTATAAAATCTATAGCACCATGCTGTGCTGCTTACAGTTTAGATTTTAACAAATGATTCTGCACTTCATCTAATGTGATTTAATTTTAGTCTTTGATGCATTATTTCAAATATTTCATGTAACCCAAAAAAGCAGTCTCAGTTCTTGCTGCACGTCAACTTTGATATAGAACCCTGTATTATTTACCTCTGCAAGAAGAATCCATTCCCACCAAAGACATCACTAAGCAACATGAGTGCTTGAGAGCTAAGTTGCTTCAGTCGTGTCCGACGCTGAGATTCTATGGACTGTAGCCCACCAGGCTCCACTGTCCATGGGATTCTCCAGGCAAGAATACTGGAGTGCGTTGCCATGCCCTCCTCCAGGGGACCTTCATGGCCCAGGGACTGAACCCACATCTCTTGCACTGGCAGGTGGGTTCTTCACCACTAACGCCACCCAGGGAAGCCCACTGAGCAGCGCAGATTTTACCAAAGACTTCACAAAAGAAATGGAAAAGGTGATTTGCAACTAATATCCCATGGCAAACTACAATGTTTTCTGCAATGAACACATTCCTAAAGACTTCAGTCATTCTCCTCTGGCAACCTGAAAGATGATGATGATGCCATAAAAATAAAGGTAAAACCTTTCCTCCAGTATCCTGTGATTCTAGCACCCACCCACACCACACACAAAAGTTTCCACCCTTTATTACACTCTGCAATTTACTCCTGCTTCTTCCTCCAGACCTATTTGTTTAACTCCCTACCACAAAGTTCAACAAAGATCTCCAGTCACAGGGGCCTACCCTTCTCAGAAAAAGGAAGACGTGGATAGAAATAGATTCAAACAGTGTTGTGTCAGAGCTACTCTATACCAGCTTGCAAGAGCCAGCTGCCAAATTTTCAGGAATTCCGCAAGCAGTTCTTAAGTACATTAATTATAAAAAACTAAATTACATAAACTTACAGTAAACAAGCGGCATTAGAACAAAGATAGCAAATACTCAAAACTGACTGCTTCCTAGTTCTTTTGCTATATTTTGCACTTATCTATGCTCTTGAAGTTTACAGTTACCATTTCTGTATGGTGAAAATACTAAATAAAAACGTTTTTGTATCACTTCCCAGCTCTGTATTCAACAATGTCTTATCAGTAGCTTAAAATGAGCCATGGTGGGAGAATTTATGCCATGGAAATAGGCAAAACTTAACAACAAGAGTTTTTTGTTGTTTTTTTTTTTCCCCTGGAGAGCCTATTATTAAACATGTATGAGCACACCAGTAGAAGACAGTGTACAGATGATAAATTTGTTCAGTTGTCAAGTCATGTCTGACTCTTTGTGACCCCATGGAATATAGCCCACCAGGCTCTTCTGTCCATGGGATTTCCCAGGCAAGACTACTGGAGTGGGTTACAATGCTCTCCTCCAGGGGATCTTCCCAACCCAGGGGTTGAACCTGTGTCTCCTGCATTGACAGGTGGCTTCGTTACCACTGAGCCACCAGGGAAGCCCAATAGATAAATAGATAGATGTATATATGCATACATACTTACTTGCCTGTATACAAAGACATGTAGATAAATCAACACAAGTTTCCCTATAAAATATCTCTGTATTTTAACAAAAATTCTTTTAACTTTCAGCTAAACAACTACATACTCTGTATTTCCCATAGATTATAAAACACATGGTTTCATACAGGGCATGAAAATGAAAACTCAAACAATTCACTGAACCTCCTTGCACATAAACAGACAATAGTGGGGAAAGGGAACTAACGACAGAAACCAGGTAGGCTTGGCACAAAAGATTCTTTGAAGACTTGAGGGAAAGGCTGAGCCAGCACAAGTCCCTGGGGGCAGTTATACATTCTAAAGTCCAGGTGGTCAGCATAAACATTCTCTAATAGCAGGGGTGCACTTAGAGACCTCTTCTCTAAACAAGAAAAATGATACTTTAAATTGGGATGGAGGGGAAGCAATTTCTACATCAGAGAGCAATACCAAGCAAATTTGCCAAACCTGTCAGTTAGAGAACTGGGAATTGATTGTTGGGGCAATCTTCTCCAGCACCAATCTAGGTAGACAAAATAGCCTTTTTTAAAATGTGATGATGCTGTATCTCTCTGAGTTTTATTATAATGCTAATGACATACTTCAATAGTGACTGAATTTTATTAAAGTAGTAACTACAGCTTGAGATCCCAAAAAGCCGAGGCAGCGCTGTTTCCCATTTTATTTCAGGTAGCCCATATCTTCTACAGGAATATTTACAAATGCAAAATATTTTTATATGAAATTGTTACCAAGTCCAAGCTTGCTCCACTGGCCACACGATAGCCCAATGAACCTGTAAGACGAGGTGTTGAGGCAAGGAATATGACTTTATTTGGGAAGCCGGCTGACCGAGAAGATGGCAGACTATCATCTCAAAATAACCATCTCAAGATGCCAGGTTCTTTTAGGGATCAAAGATCGGGGGAGGTGAGGGAACAAAGTAAATTTAATTCTTGCAAATATCTCCTAGAATGGCAAGCCTCAGGCAGGGGAATATGTTAGTTTCTTTTCCTTACATTCATTCATAGGTGGGCAGGGTCAGATTATCACCTTGTGAGCTTAAACAAAGGCACTTTAGTTCAGGCCAAGTGGGCAGGGTTCTCTGAAGCAAGCCATTATGCATGGTTATAATAACAAAAACGGGAAAAATAAGGGTTAAAGTCAAGAAACAGATCCAACATGGAGTCTTAATTAACTCCTCCCTGTTACAAAACTTTAAAATGTTAAATGTTTTATGATTACAGCTATAAACATTAAAATAAACATGGTGTAGAAACAGTTCAGTTCAAATATTTTTTTCTCTTTTTTTTCTTTTTTTAATTTTATTTTATTTTTAAACTTTACAATATTGTATTAGTTTTGCCAAACATCAAAATGAATCCGCCACAGGTATACCCATGCTCCCCATCCTGAACCCTCCTCCCTCCTCCCTCCCCAATATTTATATTGTTCAAATCACTGTTGTCATCACCAGGGAGGTAAAAAGATTATTCAACAAGAGCCCCACTTTGCAGATATTTACACTGTGGTTGCAGAGAAGCAACCAAGTGTACCCTGGATAACCTGCCTATCCAACTTGTAGTACAAATACGGTCACACTTTTAATAATCCAATTGCCCCAAGCCTGAATTACATAAGCATTCTCTCCAGCAGAAATCTGGGGGCAGAGCTATTTACTTGGTTCAAAGAGGAAACTTTGAAGTACACAAGACACAATTAGAGAGTTTGATCAGTTTATCAATGAGGCGGTGAGTTGTGAGCCTCAGTTTATAATTTTCATTACCTTTGTTCCCACTTCCTGGCCTCACTATTGAAGATGGATCCTCACCTTTGGCTGCTAAGTCATCCTTGCTAGATCAGACCTCTGAAGAGGCTGCAGTTATCCCTTCTGCTTTGTTTTTTAAAGTTTTATCTCCTTTAGCTTGCTTTCACAAGCCCATCATGCCAAACTAAGAAGAAAATCTGCTATATATTCTGTCTACAAAGACAAATGGCCATTTTGGTCCCCTTAAAATGTAGAGTTTCACCAGAGATACTGCATCTTAAATAATTCAAAAAGAAATCTGGGCTATGATAAATGTGTACACAAATTCAACAGGAACACAGAGTACAGGGCAATTAAGTTTGACTGAATAAAGAGAGTTTTCCAGAGTCAGTGATATTTGCCCTGAGACTTAGAGTGAGGATTATGAAAACAGAGAAAGGCATTGATCAGTAAAACAGCCCAAGGGAAATGAATATTTGAAAATAAAAGGGACAGAAACACAAGGATCATGGGTGACCAGAAATGAGGGAGTTGAAAAGGAAAAGTTAGTTGAAGATCTACCTTTTGTTCAACTTTAAATATCATGTTAATGAGCTTGAAGTCTATTCTCAAGACAATGCAAAGCCACCCAAAGATTAAGAACAGAAGAAATGAGGTGCTTGTGTTAGGGGAAACACACTGATTGAACCGTTTACCTTGGCAGGCACCATACGAATCATTTGCATGAGTTATTTTATAACAGGAAGTCCTAGTAAAGAACACAGACAGGATTACTAAGCCATCACCAAAGAGTTCATGGAAGTCAAAAGGAGGCACCACATGTCTTACCAGCTCCCAGAATCCTTCTCACTGGCATCCATCTTAGCTGAACCATGTGTGCAACACAAGGAAGGATCCTGAATCAGAATGATTGGCCAAAGAACGAGACTGTGAGTCACGTGGCAGAGCAGTCCTCCTGGGTTCTCTTACTCAGCTGCTCTCCGCCTGGGCACGCTTTCCAATAAAGTCTCTTGCTTTTTCAGCTCATGTATTTCCTCAGACAATTTATCTCCAAGTGTTAGACAAGAACCCACTCTCAGGCCATGGATGGGGTCCCCTTCCTGCAACACCTGGATCTGTAATTCTGTGAGATAATCGGTCCCTATGCTGAGGAAAAACAGGCTGGAGGCAAGAACCTGAAGCTGTTCTCAGTTATCCAGTGATGAGACGGCACAACCCTGAGAGTAGAGGCAGTGACAACCCAAGGGAAAGAACTGATTCCACTGGTATTTTAGGACAGAGTTAGAAAACACTAAGGAATACCTGCACGTGGAGTGAAATAGAGAGGGAAAAGTCAGAAATGACACTGGAGTTGGTGGCTAGGCAGACTGAATGAAAGCTATACCATTAACCACGCTAGGAAACATTAGAAGAGGAGAGTTGTAATGGAGCCATGATTAATAGCTTTCCTTTGGCCAGACTGAGTTTGATGTGCCCACAGGCCATACATGTAGAAAAGCACTTTCTAAATTCACATGGTTTAAGAAAAAAAAAAGGTAAATGCTTTTATTTGTCTCCAGGCTTAAAATGGGACTAACTGTGCTGTAAGGACATAAAAAAATACAACCTACAAAATTTCTCATCATATACAAATCTTCTGCTACAAAAACATTTCTGGCACCAATAAGATAGAATAATAGGTTGGAAATACATATTATTTTTTCTTGGTATATTTACAGAATGAAATAGTACAAATTGATGTACATGTAAATGATTAATAAATAGCAAGAATTCACAGTTTGCTATTTGGAGAAAATATATGGATTTAGAGCCTTACCTCATATCATAAACCAAGTTAAATTAAAAAGAAATATAAAATAGAAGACAATGAAGGTGAATATGTCTTCAATCTCTGGATCTCAGAATGAGGACTCTCTTGTATACTTAAAAACAATGAAAAAAGTCACATAATTTATAATCAATAAATTTGGCTACATAAACATTTATATTTCTATTTCTTTCAATAACAAAAATTAGCTAAGTTAAAAAGATGTAATATATTGAAATTTATAAGCAACAAATTTAACAGAAGAAACATTATATTATATATAAATATCTAATAAGATTCCTTAAGAAAAAAAGAAAAGGGAAAAAGCTACAGATAGTAAATATTTATTTCACTTAGAATGAAGAAATTTTCTAAACTTTTAAAAACTTCATGAGAAAAGCAAACACTAGTAAGTTAGTAATAAACAGACACTCTCAGATATAGCTGATAAGAGCATTAATTTTAATTTTTTAAAAAGCAAAGTGGCAATATTTACCAAATTTGATAACATAATCTGACTTCCCAATTCTGATAACATAATATACAGAAATTATTAAAAATTCAGACAATAATTTACACTACTAAACACCGAAATGCTTATCTTTAAATACATTTAAAGATTTACATATTTCAAAATGTATATTCTGATGTTTATAATCATGAAATATAGCAAGTACTATAAAAGTCTTGTTCCTTGGAATGAAAGCTTTGACAAACTTAGATAGTGTATTAAAAACAGATATATCACTTTGCTGACAAAGGTCCATATAGTGAAAGCTATGGTTTTTCCAACAGTCTTGTATGGATGTGAGAGTTGGACAGTGAAGAATAAAGATTTATATATAATCATCTTAGATGTAATCAATATAGAAGTATGACTGTAAGAGATAATTCTATAAAAAGAAAAAAGATCCACATATATAATGTGTACAAATTCTTGATCCTTCCAGGAAAGGGAAGGACTGTGCCCCTCTCATCCTCTTTTCCCATTCCTACTGGCTGAGATTTGAGAGTACTGGTGGAAGATAGAAATCCTATGTTGATGATTGTTGTTGTTGTTGTTGAGCCGCTCAGTCCAGTCCAACTCTGCAACCTCATGGACTGCAGCATGCCAGGCTTCCCTGTCCTTCACTATCTCCCAGAGTTTGCACAAACTCATGTCCATTGAGCTGATGATTCCATCCAACCATCTTGTCCTCTGTTGTCCCCTTCTCCTCCTACCCTCAATCTTTCCCAGCATCAGGGTGTTTTCCAATAAGTCAGCTCTTTGCATCAGGTGGCCAAAGTACTGAAACTTCAGCATTAATCCTCCCAATGAATACTGAGGGTTGGTTTCCTTTAGGATTTACTGGTTTTATTTCTTTGGAGTCAAAGGACTCTCAAGAGTCTTCCTCAGCATCACAATCCAAAGCATCAATTCTTCAGTGCGCAGCCTTCCTTATTGTCCAACTCTCACATTCATACAAGACTCCTGGAAAAACTATAGCTTTGACTATATGGACCTTTGTCAGCAAAGTGATATATCTGTCTTTAACACACTGTCTAGGTTTGTCAAATCTTTCATTCCAGGAAACAAGCTTCTTTTAATTTTATGGCTTCAGTCACCAACCACAGTGATTCTGGAACCTAAGAAAACAAAATCTGTCACCATTTCCACTTTTCCTCCTTCTATGTGCCATAAAGTGATGGGACTGGATGCAATGATCTTAGATTTTTGATGCTGAGTTTTAAGCCAGCTTTTTCACCCTCCTCTTTCACCCTTATGAAGAGGCTCTTTAGTTTCTCTTCGCTTTCTGCCATTAGAGTGGTATCATCTGTATATCTGAGGTTGTTAATATTTCTCCCAGCAATCTTGATTCCAGATTAAGCTTCATCCAGCCTGGCATTTCACATGATGTACTCTGCACATAAGTAAATAAGTAAGATGACAGTATACAGCCTTGACATAGTCCTTTGCCAATTTTGAACCAGTCTGTTGTTTGACGACAGCCAATGCATAGATAAAGCCTGGATCGTCAAAAGAAGCTCCTCATATCATCCTAGACTTATGTGATGTAGGTGTACCTGGCATACACATGCCACATACATTTAGTGTTCTAAGTGACAATACTGTAGAGCTATATGCAGAAATTAATAACTTTTGCTCACAGATCAAAATTTGGCAACATACCTGTGCAGGTTGGTGTACATATACATGTCAGAGCAGATGGATGAGAAAGAGCATACAGATATGTATGCCCCTCATTCTTCTTTACTATTTAAGATATCACCTCATTCCCTCCATTCAAAAGGGACAACATCAAAAAATCTACAAATCATAAATGCCAGAGACAGTGTGGATAAAATGAGCCCTCCTGCATTGCTGATGGGAATATAAACTGGTACAAAAACCATGGAGAACATTATACATGAAGTGAAGTGAGGTCGCTCAGTCGGGTCCGACACTTTGCAACCCCATAGACTGTAGCACACCAGGCTCCTCCATCCATGAGATTCTCCAGGCAAAAATACTGGAGTGGGTTGCCATTTCCTTCTCCAGGGGATCTTCCTGACCCAGGGATCAAACCCGAGTCTCTTGCATTGTAGGCAGACGCCTTACCATCTGAGCTACCAGGGAAGCCCATCAGTTCAGTTCAGTTCAGTTCAGTCGCTCAGTTGTGTCTGACTCTTTGCAACCCCATGAATCAAAGCACACCAGGCCTCCCTGTCCATCACCAACTACTGGAGTTCACTCAAACTCATGTGCATCGAGTCAGTGATGCCATCCAGCCATCTCATCCTCTGTCGTCCCCTTCTCCTCCTGCCCCCAATCCTTCCCAGCATCAGAGTCTTTTCCAATGAGTCAACTCTTCCCATGAGGTGGCCAAAGTACTGGAGTTTCAGCTTCAGCATCATTCCTTCCAAAGAAATCCCAGGGCTGATCTCCTTCAGAATGGGCTGGTTGGATCTCCTTGCAGTCCAAGGGACTCTCAAGAGTCTTCTCCAACACCATAGTTCAAAAGCATCAATACTTCGGCGCTCAGCTTTCTTCACAGTCCAACTCTCACATCCATACATAATCACTGGAAAAACCATAGCCTTGACTAGAAGGACCTTTGTTGGCAAAGTAATGTCTCGGCTTTTAAAATGCTATCCTCAGATATGCAGATGATACCACCCTTATGACAGAAAGTGAAGAGGAACTAAAAAGCCTCTTGATGAAAGTGAAAGTGGAGAGTGAAAAAGTTGGCTTAAAACTCTACATTCAGAAAA
>NW_011495013.1:2540880-2541386 GCF_000754665.1 Bison bison bison | reverse complement strand
AGTTGGACTGTGAAGAAGGCTGAGCGCCGAAGAATTGATGCTTTTGAAATGTGGTGTTGGAGAAGACTCTTGAGAGTCCCTTGGACTGCAAGGAGATCCAACCAGTCCATTCTGAAGGAGATCAGCCCTGGGATTTCTTTGGAAGGAATGATGCTAAAGCTGAAACTCCAGTACTTTGGCCACCTCATGCGAAGAGTTGACTCATTGGAAAAGACTCTGATGCTGGGAGGGATTGGGGGCAGAAGGAGAAGGGGACGACAGAGGATGAGATGGCTGGATGGCATCACTGACTCGATGCACGTGAGTCTGAGTGAACTCCGGGAGTTGGTGATAGCCAGGGAAGCCTGGTGTGCTGTGATTCATGGGGTTGCTAAGAGTCGGACACGACTGAGCGACTGATCTGATCTGATCTGATCTAAGTTGGTCGTAACTTTTCTTCCAAGGAGTAAGCGTCTTTTAATTTCATGGCTGCAATCACCATCTGCAGTGATTTTGGAGCCCCCAAA
>NW_011495013.1:2536147-2540445 GCF_000754665.1 Bison bison bison | reverse complement strand
TGCTTCCTGACCTGCATATAGGTTTCTCATGAGGCAGGTCAGGTGGTCTGGTATTCCCATCTCTTTCAGAATTTCCCACAGTTTATTGTGATCCACACAGTCAAAGGCTTTGGCATAGTCAATAAAGCAGAAATAGATGTTTTTCTGGAACTCTCTTGCTTTTTCCATGATCCAGAGAATGTTGGCAATTTGATCTCCAGTTCCTCTGCCTTTTCTAAAACCAGGTTGAACATCTGGAAGTTCATGGTTCACGTTTTGCTGAAGCCTGGCTTGGAGAATTTTGAGCATTACTTTACTAGCATGTGAGATGAGTGCAATTGTGTGGTAGTTTGAGGGAAGCCCATGGAGGTCCTTAAAAACTGAAAATAGAGCTACTCTGAGATCCTGCAATGCCATCCCTGGGCACATATCTGGAGAAAAACATAATTTAAAATGCAGCACCATTGACATTAGTGAAGACATGGAAGCAATCTAAGAGTCCATTGACAGATGAATGGATAAAGAAGATGTAATATATATATCATTGAACATTACTTAGTCATAAAAAAGAATGAAATAACACCATTTGCAGCAACATGGTTGAACCTAGAAATTATGACACTAAAAGAAGTAAACACATCTATCACACAATATCACTTACATGTGGAATCTAAAAAAAATGATACAAATGAACTTCTTTACAAAACATAACTAGACTCACAGACATAGAAAACAAACTCATGGTTACCAAAGGGGAAGGGAGAGGGAGGGAAAACAGGAGTTTTGGATTAAAATTACACACTGCATGTGTGCTAAGTCACTTCAGTCGTGTCTGACTCTTTGTGACACTATGAACCATAGTCCGCCAGGCTCTTCTGTCCATAGAATTCTCCAGGAAAGAATACTGGAGTGGGTTGCCGTGCCCTCCTCCAGGGGATATTCCCCACTCAGGAATTGAACCTGCATCTTTTATATGTCCTGCATTGGCAGGCAGGTTCTTTACCACCAGCGAAACTTGGGAAGCCCAAAATATACACACTGCTGCTGCTGCTGCTGCTGCGTCACTTCAGTCGTGTCCGACTCTGTGTGACTCCATAGATGGCAGCCTACCAGGCTTCCCATCCCTGGGATTCTCCAGGCAAGAACACCGGAGTGGGTTGCCATTTCCTTCTCCAATGCATGAAAGTGAAAAGTAAAAGTGAAGTCACTCAGTCGTGTCTGACTCTAGCGACCCCATGGACTGCAGCCTACCAGGCTCCTCCGTCCATGGGATCTTCCAGGCAAAAGTACTGGAGTGGGGTGCCATTGCCTTCTCCGATACACACTACAATATATCAAATATATAACCAACAAGGACATATTTTAAAGCACAGGGAACTATACTCAATATCTTATAAGAACCTATAATGGAAGAGAATGTAAAAAAAGAATATATGGGGAAACAGTGGAAACAGTGTCAGACTTTATTTTTTGGGGCTCCAAAATCACTACAGATGGTGACTGCAGCCATGAAATTAAAAGATGCATACTCCTTGGAAGGAAAGTTATGAACCAACCTAGATAGCATATTCAAAAGCAGAGACATTACTTTGCCAACAAAGGTCCTTCTAGTCAATGCTATGGTTTTTCCAGTAGTCATGTATGGATGTGAGAGTTGGACTGTAAAGAAGGCTGAGTGCCGAAGAATTGATGCTTTTGAACTGTGGTGTTGGAGAAGACTCTTGAGAGTCCCTTGGACTGCAAGGAGATCCAACCAGTCCATTCTGAAGGAGATCAGCCCTGGGATTTCTTTGGAAGGAATGATGCTAAAGCTGAAACTCCAGTACTTTGGCCACCTCATGCGAAGAGTTGACTCATTGGAAAAGACTCTGATGCTGGGAGGGATTGGGGGCAGGAGGAGAAGGGGACGACAGAGGATGAGATGGCTGGATGGCATCACTGACTCGATGGACGTGAGTCTGGGTGAACTCCGGGAGTTGGTGATGGACAGGGAGGCCTGGCGTGCTGCAATTCATGGGGTCGCAAAGAGTCAGACACGACTGAGCGACTGATCTGATATATATAACTGAATCACTTTACTACATACCTGAAACTAACACAACTTTGTAAATCAACTGTATTTCAAAGAATTTTTAAACAGGAATACCCACAATAAAAGATAGCAGAGGGGCTGACCTAAGAGAAGGAGCCTGAGTTCCTCATGACTGCTGAGTCTCATTATTAGTAATGGATTTCCTACTTCTTCTTTCTGTTCATGAGAAAGAGAAACAGATTCCTATCTTATTTAACCCACTTTTACCTCAGGCCTCTTGTCAAGCTTAAATGTTAAAAAGATCAAAACCATAACATTGTTCTATGTTCCCATCAGTATCAGAAGAGAATATAAGCAATATAAAATCTACTACTCCAGAAAAATAAATGCATAATTTAAAAATTTTAACACAGGAGTCAGTCTCACAGGTCAGTGACATTCACAGTACTCTAAAAATGTCAGTTTTTTGTCTCGTCTTTTAGATATCTGAATTGTAAATCCTGTGATCCATGAAAGTTCCTCAGTCATAGGCTCTCTGCTGACTCATTAAGAAAGCAGTGTTTGTTATTTTACAGTATACTTTGAAGAATTAACTTAGCCTCTTACATTATGAGAAAATTTTAAATATAGCTACTTTCAAAAATTCAACTGTAAAACTTTATAGGCATCCCTGGTAGCTCAGACCAGAGAATCTGCCTGCAGTGTAAAAGGCTCAGGTTCAATTCCTGGGTTAGGAAGATCCCCTAGAGAAGAGGATGGCTACCCACTCCAGTCTTCTAGCCTGGGAAATGGACAGGAGAGCCTGGTGGGATACAGTCCATGGGATGGCAAAAAGAATCAGACACAACTAAGCGACTTCCACTTTCACTTTCACAGTACTATAACAAATCCAGCAATTGGCCCAGACTGAAATGTATTGAGTATTTTTCTGTCACCTGGAAACCGTGTCCCAGCTGGACGTGTGAGAAGGAGCTGCTGTGTATACATGTCCTAGACTCTACACTTGAGAGGGAGTGAAAATAGGAGTTTGGGATTAAAATATACACACTATTATATATCAAAGAGATAATCAACAAGAACCTATTTTAAAGTACAGGGAACTACACTCAATATGACAACCTACAATGGAAGAGAATGCAAAAAAGAAAAAATATATACATGTATGTGTCTACCTCAGGTGAATGAATCATGGAAAAGTATTACAAACAATGATAGAACTTAGGCAAGTCTCCAAGGTAGCATGTTAAGAATCAAAGCAAAACAAGCCATCTGCCACAGTTGGTGTGGTAAGGAGGCTTACAGTGAGAGTGAGAGTGGAAGTGAAACACAGAGCTAGTGAAGAGCACAAAGATTTCGAGAGATGGAAGGAACTTGGTTCGCTATGAATGACCTGTATCAAAAATATTGCCACACATACATACATAAACAAAAAACATAGTTCGATAGACATATCTAAAGAAATAAGGGAATTACTCTTTTCAGTGAATGCACCACCATCATTTCCCAGATTCCTCCATAAGTGATATAAAGACTATTCACTTCCATGCACTATTAGTTAAATTGCTAACATACCAACGATCACTGGAGCAGAACAATAATAGTAATAAAAATTTATATAATAATTGCTGAATTACTAAGGTAAGTCTGATAACAAAAGAGACTAGTTAACTGCTGTCTTGCCTTGCTTCCTTCCAAAAGCAATAGTTTTCAAAAACTCTCAGGAAAAAATTACCATGATTTCAGAAAGTAAGTACAAAGAATGAGAATTTTAAGGTAGCTAAAACCTACCATAAATAATATTTTCATGGTTTTATTCAAAATTGTAATTGCTAAAACTAAAAATCAAGTAGAAATTCCCCAAGCTAAGGGTTCATTAATAATGGGTTGCTCACTTCAAACACTGGAAATATTTCTTAAAACATAAGCAGGTTTTTTTTTAATCATAAAGAGACATGAAAGATCATTCTGTTCTGAGAGATCAAGCAAGATTAAAAGACGATAATATCTGTCATTTTAAGCAAGGAGTGTACCCTTTAGGCCTTCCCATTTCTGATACAATCATGTGGGAACAGCACTTAAAGGAGAAAAGCTCCAAATTACATCAAAACTGTCGCCAGGCTTAGTGAACCTAAACAGACGTATTCTTTGTGCAGCTTACACAAAGGCACTCTTTCTTCTGGACTGAAGCCTCTTGATCCTTATCAGGGCACATGGCTTAGCAATCAGTGTGGCCCCACTTTCCTCTTGGACAGTAGCCTTGTACCAGGGCAAACTAGTCCAACAGTCC
>NW_011495013.1:2523827-2536009 GCF_000754665.1 Bison bison bison | reverse complement strand
ACAGTCCTTGGTAGCCCTGTCAGCCTAAAGGATTAAGATGGTTTGTCGCAAATTCTTTTCAAGTGAAAACTCTGGGAAATTTCTTCCCCCTAAGTGAACTGCACAGGACAGATGTTCCCAGAGGTACATACACGTCAATGGAAGAATGAGGGCGAAATTGAAGAAGTTCCAAGCAGCTTTATTTGAAGGAATAGATGATTTGTCTAGAACTTTTACAAATGCACTTCTAATATTTGACTCACTTATCCAACCACTAATTTGGGTACTTTCTGAGTTTTCCCAGCACTGAGAGGGCACAATTTACCAGAAAACCAGAAGAAGCACAGCTGGAAAATCAATACATTCAGTTAGTTTCATTTTTCTAAATCTCCATTTTAAAGAAAATCCTACATTATTGTTCTTAAATTTTTTTTTCTTTTCCTATACATACTTTTAAAAGTATATATAATATTAATGCATAAGACTAGGTCTAAATGATTATAAGTTTTTTTTTTAACTTTAAGATGGCATTTCAATATTTGGCAAAGCTAACACAGTATTGTAAGTTTAAAAATTAAATAAAATTTAAAAAAAAAACTAAAACATTACATTTTAAATAATGGGTTCAGTCTTTTTAGCTTAGTGAATGTAATCTATGACCTTTAGTCACAAGTCACCCACTATATCACAAATTGAATTTTATTTTCTCACAATTCATTATGCTTATATTTTGCATGCATTCTAAAAGTTTTTGCCAACCATTGTGATCTATTTAATAACTATTATTCAAGAAACTGAACAGATTTTCTAAATCTTAGTCATTTCTTTTTTCCTTTTAGGAATATTAAAACTTGATGACTCAGATAGCCTAGAAATAAATCCATATACCTACAGTCAATTAATCTGTGACAAAGGAGGCAAGAATATACAATGCAAAAAAAGACAATCTTTTCAGCAAGTGGTACTGGAGATGTTGGACAGCCACATTCTAATCAATGAAGTTAGCACACACCTTCACACCACACATAAAAATAAACTCAAAATGGCTTAAAACTTAAACATAAGACATGACACCATAAAACTCTTAGAAGAGAACATAAGCAAAACATTCTCTGACTTAACTCATACCAATGTTTTCTTAGGTCAGTCTCCTAAGGCAATAGAAATAAAAGGAAAAATAAACAAATGAGACCTAATCAAATTTTCAAGTTTTTGCACAGAAAATGAAACCATAAACAAAATGAAAAAACAACCTACAGAATGGGAGAAAACATTGCAAGTGATGTGACTGACAAGGCATTAATTTCCAAAATATATGAACAGCTCAATAAATACTCAAGAACAACAACAACAACAAACAACCCAATCGAAAAATGGGCAGAAGACCTAAACAGACATTTCTCCAAAGAACACATATAGATGGCCAAAAGGCACATGAAAAGATGCTCAACATCACTAATTATTAGAGAAATGCAAATCAAAACTGCAATAAGGTACCACTTCACACCAGTCAGAATGGCCATCATTAAAAAGTCTACAAATAACAAAAGCTGGAAAGGGTGTGGGGAAAAGGGAACCCTCTTACCCTGTTCGTGGAAATGTAAGTTGATACAGCCACTATACTAAACAGTATGGAGATTCCTGAAAAAACTAAAAATAGAGTTGCCATATGATCTAGCAATTCCATTCCTGGGCATATATGCAGACAAAACTATAATTCAAAAAGATACATACAGCCCTCTGTTCATAGCAGCACTATTTACAATAGCCAAACATGTAAATAACCTAAATGTCTTTTGACAGAGGAACTGATAAAAAAGATGTGGTACTTGGTCTATGTACAAAGGAACACTACTCAATCATAAAAAATGAAATAATGGCATTTACAGTCACATGAATGGACCTAGAGATTATCATACTAAGTGAAGTAAGTCAGAAAGAGACAAATATCATGTGATATCACTTATATGTGAAATATAAAATATGACACAAAGGAACTTATCTGTGAAACATTCAGAATCAGACTCATAAATGTAGAGAACAGATTTGTGGTTGCTAAGGCGGAAAGCAGGGATAGAGGAGGGAAGGACTAGACGTTTGGAGTTAGCAGATCCGAACTATTATATATAGGATGGGAAAACAACAAGGTCCTCCTGTATATCACAGGGAACTGTACCCAATAGCCCGTGATAAACCATAATGGGAAAGCATTTGGGACAAATTGGAAAAGTAGGATTGACACATATACACTATCATGTTAAGATGGATAACTAGTGGGAAGCTGCTATATAGCACGGGGAACTCAGCTCGGTGCTCTGAGATGACCTAGAGGGTGGGATGGAGGCTAGCGGGAGAGAGGTTCAAGAGGGAAGGGATAAATGTATAGGTATAGTTGATTCACTTTGTTGTAGAGCAGAAACTAACACAATAAAGCAATTATATGCCAATAAAAAATTAAAATAAATTTTAAAAAGAAAAAGAATATATCCATATGTATATATATGTATATATAACAGAACCACTTTGCTGTATAGTAAAAATGAACACAATATTGTAAGTCAACTGGACTTCAATTAAAAAATTGAATTTAAAAATATCTAGAAAGTTCCAAAATGACAAAAAAAAAAAAAACTGATGACTCATATCACCAGAGGAAACATAAAGAACCTCTCCTCATAAAAATTAAATACATATGTATATATATATAAAACATGTTAATATGTCACATTAACAACTATATAAAATATTTGAAAAGACTATTGAACTCACAGAGATGTAAAACCCACCAGAAACCAAGTCTATGACCCAAATTCAAAGCAGATTTCTCTTAAAGGTATGATATAATTACAGGAATTTTAAAAAAAATCAAATATAAGTGATTCTCTCTGGCCATCCCTCTTGTCCAAAATACATCAAAGAAGTCCTAAGGAGTAATAACAACTAGAACAGTTAAGGGCTGAACCAACCCATTTGATACACAAATTATCTAATCTCTTTTCTATTTATTCTATCTAGGTATAAATCCAGTGACCATATAGTTAGCATCATTCACCAAAAATCATGATGTACTTCTGCATTAAAAGATAATAGATTTATCAACCTGAAACATGAATTTAAAGACATTATTAAGAAAATATGATCAAAGTAAATAGTGATAACACATATATACATAATACTTAGTACACACAAAAATAAAAGAGGAAAATGGGAAAAAGATGGAGGAAGGGGTTCTTCCTTCTAGAAGAATGCTAGAAAATAAACGTAAAAGTAATAGAATTTTTAAAAAAATCACCATTTTGTGCAGCATTGGTCATACAGTGGTAAGCATAGCTGCCTTCCAAAAAAATCACCATTTTGCAGTCCCCTGTGTGATATCTGATTCAGACAAGGATCCAAATGGATGCTAAACCCATTGAGTGAAAAATTGTTGAAGAGCAGGATAATCCATCCTATGATCCCATCCCACATACCACTTTGGATTTATAAGAGGAAGAGATTTATAAGATCTCTATGCTGCAGAGACCTAGCAGATATCACCTAACTGAATAACCAAACTGCTCATCAAGAGTGGCACAGACAGACATCATGTGCTTCCTAATGTGATGCAACAGGAAGTACACAAGTGGGAAGTTGGATATTTTTTAGACAACTAGCCCACACTCCAAAAATGCCAGTGGCATAAAAGCAAACAAAAAGAGGCATGGCTCTAGATAAACAAGATGAAAAAGACACGGCAGCAAAATGCATTGCATAATTTTGATTGAATCTTGAACTTTAAAAACATATGGAACCTTTTCTTTAATAATTGGAGAAATTTGAATATAGACCATATATTTTTATTGTATTACAGAACAATATTGTATTTTATTGTATTTGGTGTCTAGCAGTTTTGTGGTTGTGTTAGAGAAAGCCTCTGTCCTTGGTTTACATGTTAAATTATTTAAAGTTGAACTGTTAAAACTATCTGAAATTTATGTTTAATAATTTGGGAAAATATATGTATGTGAGATACATGTAATTATACACACACAGAAGGAAAAAGCATATGTGGCAAGATGTTAACTGGTAATTCTAAATAAAGATATACTGTTGCTTATTGGACTATTCTCAACTTTCATAGCTTTGAAATTCAAAATAAATTGTGGAAGAAAAAAAGCTAAAAGGAAGAGGAGAGGAAGCTGGTTAATATGGAAGCTCTTCAATATAATTCCATGTAGAATGTAGCTCCTCTTATATCTAAATGCTATGTTAGAGGCAAAATAAATATAGAGTTTTATATAATACAATCCATGACATATGTCATGATATATGACATGTCATGATATGACCTATGATATTCATGATATGATACTCACCTCTAAAGAAAATATCCAAACATATTAACCAAAAGATTAAATTCAGTTAACAGCTTAAAATATCTGGAAGCATACATATGCAACAGTCAAGTTTAATCTCAATTTTACTATTTACTAGTTATGTAATCTTGGGTATGATACTTAACATTAATTGACATCTCCTGGGTTTATCTTCTGCAAAACAGAGATAACACTTAACTCATGTGGTTACTCTGATAAATAAATGCTGTAACGCTGCAAGTCAATGGGTCTCAAACTTCAGTTGGATCCCACTCACCCAGGTTTGTCTCTACCCCCAGAGTGTCTAATTAATTAGGTTTCAGATGGAGCCTAAGAATGTGTGTTTCAAGTGAGTTTCCACATGATTCTGATGCTGTTGTCCTACCTACTAGGGACCACACTTTGAGAATTACTGCTATAGATATTCATGTTGGAAAATGTGCACACCCTCTAATAGAGAGAGAAATCTGTCCCTCTACCTCTCAGGGTGACATCTATTACCTTGAGTTGGCTCCTTCACCAACCCACGATCATCTGTATTTTTTTTTTCTCTAGCTGGAGATCCTCACCATTCCCATCCTGGTCTTCGGTCAGAACACACATAAGTGTCTCATTAGCCAAAAACTGAAAACACATAAACTGCACTTAGTTCCACTACAGTTTGTTTTCTTTTTTTAGTAACAAGTGTCATATGTAAAAAATTTAGGCTTACTCTGGAATTAACATGCTATATCAGTGCCTGATGTAGGATGTTCAGAGTGAATTGTGCCCCTGTGGTACCTTCAGAGCATCTAGCATAAATCCCAGAGCCATTCTACCCAGCTGGAGGTCTGCCCTGATTCCTAATTTTTATCTATGTTTCCTGCTACACAAATAGTACAGCTGTGGACTTCAGCCTGATCTTGTTAGATCTTGCTCACCCCTCGACTCCCAGCTTGACCTCAAGGATAGACAGAAATCAAATTTCTAGTACTAAACTGTACAAACCAGAAAGCTCACCACCGCAGACCTCATGTGCCCCAGCTTAGACCTCATTTTTGCCACTGTTCAGATCATGTTCAAGCGTACTCTGCACTCTGACTTGGGCTTTTGGATCTCAAAACTCGTGGAGGTTTATCAGTTGTTGTTGTTCAGTCGCTCAGTCATGTCTGACTCTTTGCAACTCCACGGACTGCAGCACACCAGGCTTCCCTGTCCTTCTCCATCTCCTGGAGTTTGCTCAAACTGATGTGCCATCCAATCATCTCATCCTATGCCTCCTCCTTCTCCTCTTACCCTCAGTCTTTCCAGGCATCAGGGTTTTTTCCAATGAGTTGAGTCTTCACATTAGGTGGCCAAAATATTAGAGTTTCAGCTTCAGCTTCAGCATCAGTCCTTCCAATGAATATTTACGGTTGATTTTCTTTAGGATTGTCTTCAACACCACAATTTGAAAACATCAATTCTTTGGTTCTTAGCCTTCTTTATGGTCCAACTTTCACACCCGTACATGATTACTAGAAAGACCACAGCTTTGACTATATGTACCTTTATCAGTAAAGTGATGTCTCAGCTTTTCAATATGTGTCTACTTTTGTCATAGCTTTTCTTCCAAGGAGCAAGGGTCTTTTAATGTCATGGCTGCAGTCACTGTTCACACTGATTTTGGAGCCCAAAAATATAGTCTGTCACTATTTCTTGTTGCTTCCCCATCTATTTGCCATGAAGTGAAGGGACTGCATGCCATGATCTTAGTTTTCCGCATGTTGAGTGTTAAGCTAGCTTTTTCACTTTCTTCTTTCACCTTCATCAAGAGGCTCTTTAGTTCTTTTTCACTTTCTGCCTTTACGGTGGTGTCATCTGCATATCTGAGCTTATTGATAATTCTCCCAGCAATCTTGATTCCAGTTTGTGCTTCATCCAGCCCAGCATTTTGCATGATGTATTATGCACAGCAGTTAAATAAGCAGAGTAACAAAACACAGGCTTAATGTACTCCTTTCCCAACTTTGAACCAGTTTGGTGTTGCATGTTCGATTCTTGACCTGCACACAGGTTTCTCAGGAGGCAAGCTCAGGTGGTCTGGTATTCCCATCTCTTTGAGAATTGTCCACAGTTTATTGTGATCCACGCGGTCAAAGGCTTTAGCATAGTCCATGAAGCAGTAGATGTTTTTCTAGAATTCTCTTGCTTTGTCTGTGATTCAATGAATGTTGGCAATTTGATCTGTTTATCAGAAGAACAGTATGCTGCTGCTGTTGCTGCTGCTAAGTCGCTTCAGTCGTGTCTAACTCTGTGCGACCCCATAGACGGCAGCCCATCAGGCTCCCCCGTCCCTGGGATTCTCCAGGCAAGAACACTGGAGTGGGTTGCCATTTCCTTCTCCAAATAGATTGCAAAGAGCATGGGTTCTAGAGATTCAAATATTTAAGTTAGAATCCTAGCTTGATTACTAGGTAGGAAACCCTTGACCAAATTACTTAAGGTCTCTTGGGCCTCAGTTTTCTAATGTATACAATGGAAATAACATAACTTGGTTTATAAAATTAAATGAGATAATGTATATGAAAACACTGAATTCAGTATCTGACTATAGTATGCATGAGATAGATTTTTTTTTAAGTCATAGTGATGATGAAGAAGTGATGACAACTGACAAAGGGAGAACAAAAAAGAAAAATATTCCTACTGGTTAAGTTAAATCTGTGGCTATTTTCTGGCCAGCTTCTTTCACACATTTATCCTTCCACGTTAAATCCCACCATGCCTCATAGCTCACAGGACTCTTAGGACTCATAGGACTGAAAAGCTAAATTTAAAAAATCTTTCCAATGGCTGTCCTAAATCCTAAGATCTGGGAATGGACATTATGTTCTTCCCTTGATAGAAAGCACTTAAAGAGTTAATGGGAACAATTACTCTGCTTCCTGGAATTTCTTAATGGTAGAGATGTTCCCAGGGACCCTCTCCTTATGTAGGGTTATGAGTCTGGGGGTTGGAAATATTGCCCCTAGTAAAGCAGACCACACAGTGCTCTTCATTGGAAAAGACCCTGATGCTGGGAAAGATTGAGGGCAGGAGGAGAAGGGGGCAACAGAGCATGAAATGGTTGGATGGCATCAACAACTCAGTGGACATGAGTTTGAGCAACCACCGGGAGATAGTGAAGGACAGGGAAGCCTGGCATGCTGCAGTCCATGAGGTCACAAAGAGTCGGACGTGACTTAGTGACTAAACAACAACACAGTGATCTACTCTGCAGTGTTATGAGAGGGGATCCTTAGTGAGAGACACGTACAATAGATGAAAAAGCAATGGACTGGAAGTTAGAACAGCTGGATTTCAGTTGCAATCTCTCACCAATAACTAGCTGTATGACGTTGGATAGTGTTTCAGAATTCTTTCTTTCCTCGTGTGTGAAATACACACGTACTCTATAGGATCTCTTTTACCTTTCAAAAATTATGGCTACCTCTGTTTTAATTTTGGCCCTGGATTACTCTTCCAACCTGGAAGAAGAATCATAGTTGACATATAGGTTTGTCAGTTTCACAGTTTAATTTATGAAGGCCCTGAGAGTCACCCAATAGCTGGCCTCAAGAGCTATATCATAATTGCGATGAACCACCTTGAGTAAAAACACAGAAGGAACTAACACTGCATTCAATCCAGATTTATGAAAAGTAGTTCAAGGTCTCATGAATATACACTTATTGCATTCACATTTCTGCAGCTCCATTTATACCCTAAAGAATGAAAGTAAATGCTTTTAACCTTTTAAAAAGCTATAATCAAGTAACAAAACAGGTTTCACAACATGATTTGATTCTTAAAGAACATATATACAGTTCTGCACCCCAAGGTTAATAGTGATGTATATCACTCAATGATACAGATTTCATATGTAAACTTTTCTCTTTTCTTTGATTGCCAGCATTTTCTAATCTTCTACCATGTGCATGTATTTCTTTTGTAATAAAAGACAAAATACAACATTCTGAATTCCGTTTCTCTTTCAAAGTCTTACGGTTTCTCTGTCTGCAAAGTAATTCAGATTACTAGACTTCTAATCATATTATGGCTAAAAAGGAGAAAAAATACTATCCATGGTTCCCAAGCATGTCTTCCAAGCAGAATACTTGTTTCTATTCAACTTTATCCTATCTTTAAGAATTCCCTTATTGAGGTCTTAGGTTACTCCCCTTATTCCTGTTTCTCATAAACAAGCAGAAAATGATCAGCCTGCCATAAAAAGGGGGGTGGCGTGGGTTGTAGGTTTCAGAGTTCAGATTCACCTGCTTTTCCCAAAAGCTAGTCCATTATGGGAATTTTCGCACTGGGACCCCTTAACAACCTACAGATGGAAGAAAAGCAGAGTTCCCTGAGTGCATCTGAATCCTGCTCTAGGTTGAACCATGACTCTACTGTTTCCAAACTGTGTGACCTTGAGTCCTTTACTCCTCTCACCTCTTCAGTTTTCCCATCTGCAAAATGAGTATATAAGGTTGTCAGGACTGCATGAGATCCTACTCGTAAAACAGCACAGTTTGGTGCATGGAAAACAGTAATTACTTATTGGAACATCTGATGGCTCAATGATTAATTCTAAAATATGATGTAGATATCTACCAAAATAACTTCAGAAACTTAGCTTTTTTTCATCCAGTACAAAACCCCATCCTGTCATCATCAGCTTTCTCCCATTTCTGAGAGAAATAAATATACTTAAGGACTATTTCAGACAATTTTTCTGCCTTGATTTTATTCTATCAAAACTCTACCTACTCAGTTTCTCAATTTTAAAATCTTTTAATGCTCAAGTGGGCTTCCTTGGTAGCTCAGATGGTAAGGAATCCGCCTGCAATGTGGGAGACCTGACTTCGATCCCTGGGTTGGGAAGATCCCCTGGAGAAGGGAACAGCTACCCACTCCAGTATTCTGGCCTGGAGAATTCCATGGACTGTATCAGATCAGATCAGATCAGTCGCTCAGTCGTGTCCGACTCTTTGCGACCCCATGAATCGCAGCACACCAGGCCTCCCTGTCCATCACCAACTCCCGGAGTTCACTGAGACTCATGTCCATCGAGTCAGTGATGCCATCCAGCCATCTCATCCTCTGTCGTCCCCTTCTCCTCCTGCCTCCCATCCCTCCCAGCATCAGGGTCTTTTCCAATGAGTCAACTCTTCCCATGAGGTGACCAAAGTACTGGAGTTTCAGCTTTAGCATCATTCCTTCCAAAGAAATCCCAGGGCTGATCTCCTTCAGAATGGACTGGTTGGATCTCCTTGCAGTACAAGGGACTCTCAAAGGTCTTCTCCAACACCACAGTTCAAAAGCATCAATTCTTCGGTGCTCAGCCTTCTTCACAGTCCAACTCTCACACCCATACATGACCACAGGAAAAACCATAGCCTTGACTAGACGAACCTTTGTTGGCTGTATAGTAATGCTCAAATGAGCAAATCCTATTTCTTAATAAAAAGGTGATTATTTCTCAGGAATAGAAGCAATATCTAAACAATCTAACTATACAAACAATTTTTTTGAGCTGGAAGGAAATTTAGAAGTAGCACTATCTTAGGACTTCTTTGGTGGTCCAGTAGTTAAAACTCCACACTTCCACTGCAAGCCGTGGGGTTTGATCCCTGGTCTGGGAACTAAGATCCTGAAGGTCGCCTGGCTCTGCCATTGTTAGTATCAACTTATGTGTACATATTCAAATATTTATATATTCATATTCAGTAGTTTTTAAGCTCCTAACACTGAAACACACAGAAACTCTGTTAAATGCTAGATGCAAAAAAGATGGTACAAAGTCAGTACATCTGCTTAATCTTTCTTAATTATCAAACTATTTTGGTAGCAACTCAGAAGGAATGTCTCCATAAAATGAGAGCAGAGGGATGTTGAAAGGACCATTCACGTTACCTTTAATGTTCTGTTGATTGATATTAATTTGTTGTACTTGCAGAGTACATGCATGCTAAGTCGCTTCAGTCATGTCTGACTCTTTGCAACCCTATGGACTCTAGCCCACCAGGCTCTTCTGTACATGGGATTCTCCAGGCAAGAATACTTGAGTGGGCTGTCATGTCCTCCTTCAGGGGAATCCTTCCCACCCAGGGGCTGAACCCATGTCTCTTACATCTCCTGCACTGGCAGGGAGGTTCTTTACCACTAGCGCCACCTAGGAAGCCCACTGTAGAGCAAATGATTCTAATGGTTAATCTTACTAGCAAGGTACTAGCTCTGCTGTATCAACAGGGAAAGTACTTAGCCCATCTTTAAATGTGGTTTATAATAATACCTACTTCATAGAGACATTGTGATGATTATATGAGAAAAATATATAAATCATTTAGCAGAATCTGAATATAAGTGTTTATTAATTTTATGCAATTACTACCATTATTTTTATTATTGAGAAAATACAAGCATTAGAGAAGTTAACGTCTCAAAGTTTCTTTAGAGAAGGATACTTCAGAGAGGATTAAGTTCCCATGAGAATAGCAATTTATCCTAGTCTATTTTCAAAGTTCATTCCTTGACAAATTGATTCCTCTTGCTATTCCCTTGAGCCAGTTTAAGAGAAAAACTTAAATTCCCTGCTTTGTTGGTTTGACCCCATGAGAGTTACATTCACCTGGTTGAACTCACCTGAATTCAACTAATTAGCCTTTGCAGTTGATGATCAGGATTTTTTCCCTTCACTATAAAACCATTTAAACATGTAAGAATACAAAAGGCAATGTGAGGTGTATATGTGACAGTGCTAAAATACCAAGATTAAACATACGCTAATATTTCGCTCTCTTTACTTCAACTCTCTCACTTTGTTTACTTAAGGAATGAAGTGTTACACCTTCATCTCTATCCTCAAGCCGCCATCTTCACGCCCACTATCCTAACGATGGTGTGTATTATATTTATGATGTTTTTCTACTTTATTACATACGCAGCATCCATAAATAGTACTATTTTTTTGTTTTTTTAATTTTATTTTATTTTTAAACTTTACATAATTGTATTAGTTTTGCCAAATATCAAAATGAATCCACCACAGGTATACATGTGTTCCCCATCCTGAACCCTCCTCCCTCCTCCCTCCCCATACCATCCCTCTGAGTCGTCCCAGTGCACTAGCCCCAAGCATCCAGCATCGTGTATCGAACCTGGACTGGCATCTCGTTTCATACATGATATTTTACATGTTTCAATTCCATTCTCCCAAATATTCTCACCCTCTCCCTCTCCCACAGAGTCCATAAGACTGTTCTATACATCAGTGTCTCTTTTGCTGTCTCGTACACAGGGTTATTGTTACCATCTTTCTAAATTCCATATATATGCGTTAGTATACTGTATTGGTGTTTTTCCTTCTGGCTTACTTCACTCTGTATAATAGGCTCCAGTTTCGTCCACCTCATTAGAACTGATTCAAATGTATTCTTTTTAATGGCTGAGTAATACTCCATTGTGTATATGTACCATAGCTTTCTTATCCATTCATCTGCTGATGGACATCTAGGTTGCTTCCATGTCCTGGCTATTATAAACAGTGCTGCGATGAACATTGGGGTACACGTGTCTCTTTCTCTTCTGGTTTCCTCAGTGTGTATGCCCAGCAGTGGGATTGCTGGGTCATAAGGCAGTTCTATTTCCAGAAACTATAAAACTCCTAGAGGAGAACATAGGCAAAACACTCTCCGACATACATCACAGCAGGATCCTCTATGACCCACCTCCCAGAATATTGGAAATAAAAGCAAAAGTAAACAAATGGGACCTAATTAACCTTAAAAGCTTCTGCACAACAAAGGAAACTATTCGCAAGGTGAAAAGGCAGCCTTCAGAATGGGAGAAAAT
>NW_011495013.1:2517832-2523610 GCF_000754665.1 Bison bison bison | reverse complement strand
TTCAGGCTGCGATCCAAAAGTCTACAAATAGTAAATGCTGGAGAGGGTGTGGAGAAAAAGGAACCCTCTTACACTGTTGGTGGGAAT
Organism: Bison bison bison; assembly: GCF_000754665.1. NCBI lineage: Eukaryota > Metazoa > Chordata > Mammalia > Artiodactyla > Bovidae > Bison > Bison bison. The sequence goes on along the minus strand of NW_011495013.1, from coordinate 2,523,523 downwards.
GCAAACTAGTACAGCCACTATGGAGAACAGTGTGGAGATTCCTTAAAAAACTGGAAATAGTACTATTTTTTTAAGTTACATAAATGAATTATACTTAAGTATAATTTGCAACGTACTGCTTTTTACTCAGCATTGCATTTTTGAAGTTAACCATACTTCCTCTTGTAGATCTGGAAGATTTATTTTAAATGTTGCTTAGTAATTGTCTGGCTAAACACTGGCTTATACATTTATTCTATGTTAAGTGGGTTATCTCCCTTGTTACAAACCTGTTCAAAGACTCTCCCAGTGCACAAATGCCTGGGGTTTTTAGGGTAAAGATGTATAATGGTAGGATGGAGAGGCAGGTGCAAATTCATCTCTACAAGGTATTCACAATTGCTCTCCAAAGTCATCAACCAACTTACACTCCAACCAACATTCAATATGGTTTCATCTTCCCCTACATTCTTATGAGCGCTTGGTATTGTTTTATATATATATATATATATATACACACATATATATAAATTTTCTGATTTCTCATTGATATTTTTTCACATGTACCTGAATTATTTGCCAATCCAATCATATGCCAGAATCTTGTAATGTCACTTTCTAGGAAAAGTCTTTGTAAAATCAGGAGACGGAGCAAATAGATCCATGAGTCTAAAATCCAATCATTCATGAAGGGTATTTTCTTAAAGAAAAAGACAATTTCAAAGAAGGGAATGAGACAACATATGAAAATATAAATATGAACCAAAAATCATGTTCTTACGAGGCAGCTGGAGGTAAGCCAACAAAAGAAATCCTAAAGTTCAACTCCTGCTCTGAAGTTTAGGGTAAACTGGATTGTATTCATTCCTTAACTAACTACAAAAACTGCAATTTCCTTTTTGTATCTTTCAGAAGCAGGGTAGAAATATACGAAGTCCTCATCGAAATTAATAAACATTTTCTGTTGAGATCTCATATGCCACTCAGATGGCAAATTAAGATTGGTTCAAAAATTTATACATCAATTGAGGATAAACTAATGAGCTCTGTGTATGAGGTTGTGTTTATTTAAATGGACTGAATCCAACTCTTCCATGTTACAAATGTGCTCGCTACTTGTCTTCATAAAAATAAAAACCACTGTGGTCCTATGAATACGAATGATAATACTGTTTTATACAAAGGAGTATTAAACACAATAATAAACTACTACACATTACTACCTACCAATATTATATTCATTGCCAGACAAAATTATGAAGAATAATTATATTATTGGCTTCATGAATGTAATTTGTAAGGTTTAAAAAAATTTTTTAGTTGTTGCCTCTGTCATGTTTGTTTGCTTTTGTTATTCTATTCTGCTTTATATTTCCCACCATTGAAAAATGATAATACTCAGCTATGTAAACTGTCTTTATTATGGTTTCATCACTGGGACATATTCTAGGTAATCTTACTACAAAAAAATATCCAAATATCTGGAAATAATATCTACACAGATACACAGGAAAATAAAGTTGATGCTTGGTACTGGCCCATTACACCCTAAGGTAGCCATTAAGGTGCTCTGATCTGGATCTTATTAGATTCTCTGTAAAATACTAAAAATAATTTTTTAGACATTTGCTCATTTCATATTTGATAAAAATATATTGCATGTCCTTTAATTTTCATAACTTGTTTCTAAGGGAGAGTAGGAAAAAGACTGCTTTTATTTAAGAGCCTTTTGAAATTGACAATGCTTGATCACTGGGTGTTCGGTAGAGGCAATGATTCACCTAACTTTGTATTTATAAGTGTAATCATTTACTAAGAAATGATTTTTAACAAGCCAAACATACATATTATTAATAAAGCAATGCAGTGTTTTTAGATATTCATTTTTAAAACAATTTTATAGCTATGCTAAGTCGCTTCAGTCGCGTCCAACTCTGTGCGACCCCATAGACGGAAGCCCACCAGGCTTCCCCATCCCTGGGATTCTCCAGGCAAGAACACTGGAGTGGGTTGCCATTTCCTTCTCCAATGCATGAAAGTGAAAAGTCAAAGTGGAGTCACTCAGTCGTGCCCGACTCTTCGAGACCCCATGGATTGGAACCTAACAGGCTCCTCCGTCCATGGGATTTTCCAAGCAAGAGTACTGGAGTGGGGTGCCATTGCCTTCTCCGTTTATAGCTATAGTCCTCTTAAAAATGTTATAGTCTTATAAATGCTATTTATGAAAATATACAAAGTTGTTATAAATTTGCCTTAAAGGAAAGTGTATAACTAGGAGAAGATAATGGAATCAACAGTATAGATTATATTCTTGGTTGTATGCAGCTCACATAATAACTAAATAGCATAGTGCACTTCGTGGAGCTATGGAGCATACTCTGTGTTTAAAGAACAAAAATAAGTAAATAAAAAAATTTTCCACAGTTTTATATTTCATTCTTTGCTCAAATCTTTTCAAAAAATATAACCATTCACTGGATTTCTAGATTTCTTATTGTATCCTTGGTACAAAATCCACTTGGTCATGGAATGTCATTTTTAATATATATTTAAGAATTCTATTAATATTTTGTTAAGGATTTCTGCATCTATAGTCATAGGAAATATTGTCTATGGTTTTCTTATTTTTTTGTACTGTCTTTGGTTTTGGTATCAGAGTAATACGAGCTTCATAAAATAAATTGGAAGGGTTGGTTCCCTCTCCTCTTTCTTCTAGAAGAGATAGTGTAGAATTGGTATTAATTCTTCTTCAAGTGGTTCGTAGGTTCTCTAGTGAAACAATCTGGACTCAGAGATTTCTTTTGAGGGTTTTTTTTTTTCATTACAAATTCAATTTATTTAATATTCATCAGTTCAGTTCAGTTCAGCTCAATCACTCAGTCGTGTCTGACTCTGCGACCCCATGAATCGAAGCATGCCAGGCCTCCCTGTCCATCACCAACTGCCGGAGTTTACCCAAACTCATGTCCATCGAGTCCGTGATGCCATCTAGCCATCTCATCCTCTGTCATCCCCTTTTCCTCCTGCCCCCAATCCCTCCCAGCATCAGCCTTTTCCAATGAGTCAACTCTTGGCATGAGGTGGCCAAAGTACTGGAGTTTCAGCTTTAGCATCATTCCTTCCAAAGAAATCCCAGGGCTGATCTCCTTCAGAATGGACTGGTTGGATCTCCTTGCAGTCCAAGGGACTCTCAAGAGTCTTCCCCAACACCACAGTTCAAAAGCATCAATTCTTTGGCACTTAGCTTTCTTCACAGTCCAACTCTCACATCCACACATAACCACTGGAAAAACCATAGCCTTGACTAGACAGACCTTTGTTGGCAAAGTAATGTCTGGGCTTTTCAATATGCTATCTAGGTTGGTCATGATTTTCCTTCCAAGGAGTAAGCGTCTTTTAATTTCATGGCTGTAGTCACCATCTGCAGTGATTTTGGAGCCAAAAAAAGTAAAGTCTGCCACTGTTTCCACTGCTTCCCCATCTATTTGCCATGAAGTGGTGGGACCGGATGCCATGATCTTAGTTTTCTGAATGTTGAGCTTTAAGCCAACTTTTTCACTCTCCTCTTTTATCAAGAGGCTTTTTAGTTCCTCTTCACTTTCTGCCATAAGGGTGGTGTCATCTGTATATCTGAGGTTATTGATATTTCTCCTGGCAATCTTGATTCCAGCTTGTGCTTCTTCCAGCCCAGCGTTTATCATGATGTTCTCTGCATATAAGTTAAATAAGCAGGGTGACAATATACAGCCTTGACAAACTCCTTTTCCTATTTGGAACCAGTCTGTTGTTCCATGTCCAGTTCTAACTGTTGCTTCCTGACCTGCATACAAATTTCTCAAGAGGCAGATCAGGTGGTCTGGTATTCCCATCTCTTTCAGAATTTTCTACAGTTTATTGTGATCCACACAGTCAAAGTCTTTGGCATAGTCAATAAAATTCACAGGACTGTTCAAATTAATTATTTCATACTGGGTGAGATGCAGTAGTTTGTGTTTTTTTGAGCAACTGGTTCATTTCATTTAAGCTGTCAAATTTCTGTGTGCCAGGACCTCCCTGGTGATCCAGGAGCTAAGACTCTATGCTTCCAAGGCAGGGGGCCCAGGTTCTATCCCTGGTCAGGAAACTAGATCCCACATGCCACAGCTAAGAGTTTGCATGCCACAACTAAAGATCTTGCATGCCTCAACTAAGACCCGGTGCAGCCAAATAAATAAATACTAAAATGAAAAAATTTCTGCTTGTAGAACTGTTTGCAGTATTCCCTCACTATCATTTTGACGTCTGCATCGGTTTTAGAGATAATCCCCTTTTCTTCCTGATATTGGTGATCTATGCCCTTTCTTCTTTTGCCTCAGTCTTTCTAGAAGACAGTCAGTTTTATGGATCCTTTCAAAGATCCAGCCTTTTGTTTCATTGATTTTCTTATTTTCAATTTCATTGACTTCTGCTTTTATATTTATTATTTTCTTCCTTCTGTTTGGTTTCAGTATATTTTGCTCTTTTTTCTAGGTTCTTGAGGTGAGAATTTCAGGCTATTGATCTGAGGCTTTTCCTCTTTTCCAATGCATTGAGTGTGATAAGCTCCGCACTGAGTGCTCTAAGCTTCCCTCTAGGTGCTTTAGTAATGTCCCACAAATATTAATATGGTACATTTTCATTTTCATTCAGTTCAATGCATTTTTTCATTTCCTTTTTGAGGAATGCAATTTTTGCATTTTTTCATTTCATTTTGAGACTTCCTCTATGAATATTTAGAATATGGGTTTATTTATAGTGTGCTGTTTAGTTTGCAAGTGTTTTGAAATTTTCTTTTGCAAACTTCTCTCTTCTTTTAAGGAATTTAGTGCCTTGTTTATAATCTTGTTTTAATTTAATTATATCTGTGAAGACATTATTTCCAAACAAGGTTATACTCCTGAGAGCAGTATACTCCCAAGGAGTAGGACCTGGATATCTTTGGGGGCCATTATTCAACCTACTACACAGACACTGTTTTAACTCTGAAACAAAGTTTTAAACAAAGAATCATACTGCTTTTTTTAATGAATCACAAACTATGAAAAGATATAATGACTTTTTCTGGAGTTGAGCTGTAGGAGTTGCTTGTATATTTTTGAGATTAGTTGTTTGTCGGTTGCTTCATTTGCTATTATTTTCTCCCATTCTGAAGGCTGTCTTTTCACCTTGCTAATAGTTTCCTTTGATGTGCAGAAGCTTTTAAGGTTAATTAGGTCCCATTTGTTTATTTTTGCTTTTATTTCCAATATTCTGGGAGGTGGGTCATAGAGGATCCTGCTGTGATGTATGTCAGAGAGTGTTTTGCCTATGTTCTCCTCTAGGAGTTTTATAGTTTCTGGTCTTACGTTGAGATCTTTAATCCATTTTGAGTTTATTTTTGTGTATGGTGTTAGAAAGTGGTCCAGTTTCATTCTTTTACAAGTGGTTGACCAGATTTCCCAGCACCACTTGTTAAAGAGATTGTCTTTAATCCATTGTATATTCTTGCCTCCTTTGTCAAAGATAAGGTGTCCATATGTGCGTGGATTTATCTCTGGGCTTTCTATTTTATTCCATTGATCAATATTTCTGTCTTTGTGCCAGTACCATACTGTCTTGATAACTGTGGCTTTGTAGTAGAGCCTGAAGTCAGGTAGGTTGATTCCTCCAGTTCCATTTTTCTTTCTCAAGATCGCTTTGGCTATTCGAGGTTTT
>NW_011495013.1:2500965-2517732 GCF_000754665.1 Bison bison bison | reverse complement strand
ATAGGAATGCAAGGGATTTCTGTGTGTTGATTTTATATCCTGCAACTTTACTATAGTCATTGATTATTTCTAGTAATTTTCTGGTGGAATCTTTAGGGTTTTCTATGTAGAGGATCATGTCATCTGCAAATAGTGAGAGTTTTACTTCTTCTTTTCCAATTTGGATTCCTTTTATTTCTTTTTCTGCTCTGATTGCTGTGGCCAAAACTTCCAAAACTATGTTGAATAGTAATGGTGACAGTGGGCACCCTTGTCTTGTTCCTGACTTTAGAGGAAATGCTTTCAATTTTTCACCATTGAGGATAATGTTTGCTGTGGGTTTGTCATATATAGCTTTTATTATGTTGAGGTATGATCCTTCTATTCCTGCTTTCTGGAGAGTTTTTATCATAAATGGATGTTGAATTTTGTTGCAATCCAAAAGTCTACAAATAATAAATGCTGGAGAGGGTGTGGAGAAAAGGGAACCCTCTTACACTGTTGGTGGGAATGCAACCTAGTACAGCCACTATGGAGAACAGTGTGGAGATTCCTTAAAAAACTGGAAATAGAACTGCCTTATGATCCAGCAATCCCACTGCTGGGCATACACACTGATGTAACCAGAAGGGAAAGAGACACGTGTACCCCAATGTTCATCGCAGCACTGTTTATAATAGCCAGGACATGGAAGCAACCTAGATGTCCATCAGCAGATGAATGGATAAGAAAGCTGTGGTACATATACACAATGGAGTATTACTCAGCCATTAAAAAGAATACATTTGAATCAGTTCTAATGAGGTGGATGAAACTGGAGCCTATTATACAGAGTGAAGTAAGCCAGAAGGAAAAACATAAATACAGTATACTAACGCATATATATGGAATTTAGAAAGATGGTAACAATAACTCTGTATACGAGACAGCAAAAGAGACACTGATGTATAGAACAGTCTTATGGACTCTGTGGGAGAGGGAGAGGGTGGGAAGATTTGGAAGAATGGCATTGAAACATGTAAAATATCATGTAGGAAACGAGTTGCCAGTCCAGGTTCGATGCACGATGCTAGATGCTTGGGGCTGGTGCACTGGGACGACCCAGAGGGTTGGTATGAGGAGGGAGGAGGGAGGAGGGTTCGGGATGGGGAACACATGTATACCTGTGGCGGATTCATTTTGATATTTGGCAAAACTAATACAATTATGTAAAGATTAAAAATAAAATAAAATTAGAAAAAAAAAGAAAAGATATAATGACTTTTATTCACAACAGTATACAGGATTATGATGCATGGAACTAGAGATGACAGGCAATAAACTGATAACTGACAAAGATTTGATTTTAACTATAAAGTGTTTCTTCAGTAAATTTGACGATAAATTCCAAATAACACACAATTGTCATTAGCTTTCTTTCATAACAAGATCAAATTTTGTAATGACATAGTCCTATGGGTAATTATTATTTTAAACATGTCTTTCTCACTACAGATTAACCTCGAGGGCAGGGTCTTGTCCTGCACTGTTGAATCCTCAACATTTACTTTCATGCCTAATACGGAAAAGATTTTCAACAAATATGTGTTCGAGAGACTGAATACATGAAAGCATACAAGATGATAGGGTTTGCGTGAATTCCTCCTATAATATCAAAGATGAATTCTTAGCTAGGAATGACTATGCTAAAGCTTTTATCTTGGCCCTAGTTCACCACTCGGCTCTTATTATCTAACTCTCTACTTTTATGGTAGACATTTCAAATCCATGATGGTCTAGCTTTTTCTGCTATAAATGTTGATATGCTATGTACAGAGTACTCCACATCTTTCTGTGTTAAAGTCTCCAAAAATTCAGTCCAAAAAACAGGAAAATTTTCTTCATCAATTACAAGATGTCATTTTCTGTATTTTTTACATTTTTCTATTTGACAAATTTTGAAAACACAAAAATATAATTACTGAGATAGCAAACATCCCTTTTCTTGCTATTCATAACGGATTCCAGTCTTATAAAAAGAAATCAATCTAGATATAACTGAAGTCTACTTTAACTCTCTATCTTCACTCTCTCTCTCCATAATCATGACTTTCAGCTGGATACTTTCAGTTCTTTCTAAATATATATTTACATTTAGATCTTCCATTCATCTTTATTCTTTCTTACACAATTTGAGTAGAGAAAAAGTTTAATTTTTAAATGTAGATAATCAATGGTCCCTACATTGTTTATTCTTCATTCTTTAATTTGTAATGTTACTTTTTTAAAAAAATGAAAATTTCCATTTATGTTATTTAGTGCCTCTTGAATTCTCTATTCTACTCTAGCTTTTTAGCTTATTCTTAGTAAGGTAAATTTCAGTTTATTTCTAGTTAACTTCTAGCACATTATTTTAATTACTGCAGTTAACTTCTAGCACATTATTTTAATTACTGCAGTTTTTTATAATGAGAGTAGATACCCAATGAGGCAATTTCCCAATCTTTTTCTTTGTCCATTATTCTTGGATCTTAATTCTTCCATATAAATTTTGGATCAACAACAAATTTCATGGCAAAACACCTAATTGGTATTTTGCCTGGAAATGAATTTATTTATAATTTTATTTACATCATTATGATATGGGATTCCTTGAATCTATGAACATAGCATCTGTCCATTTTCAGGTCTTAAATTTTACATATATAAAATAATTTACATAAAATGTTTCAAATTATTATTTCATTAACATTTTATAAAAATGTTTTATAATTTTCTCCATAAAAATCTTTAAAAGACTCTTGATATCTCTCAAGGATTAAGAATTGTTTTTTAAGTGTTTTCTAAATAACCACTGGAATACTATTAACTGATGTTTTTGCATGCTTATCAGACCAGACACTGTTCTAAATGACTTTACCTGTGTTAACTAATTCAGTCCACATAACAACTCTAAGACATATACAGATATATATGTGTGGGTGTGTATATATATTTAGTATTATTAGCTCCCATTTTTGGAGAAGGCAATGGCACCCCACTCCAGTACTCTTGCCTGGAAAATCCCATGGATGAAGGAGCCTGGTAGGCTGCAGTCCATGGGGTCGTGAAGAGTCAGACACGACTGAGCGACTTCACTTTCACTCTTCACTTTCATGCATTGGAGAAGAAAATGGCAACCCACTCCAGTGTTCTTGCCTGGAGAATCCCAGGGACGGGGGAGCCTGGTGGGCTGCCGTCTATGTGGTCACACAGAGTCGGACACAACTGAAGCAACTTAGCAGCAGCAGAAGCAGCAGCTCCCATTTTATAAGTGAGGAAACTGATGCACAGAGAGACTAAGTATCTTGCCCCAAGTTACATAGTTATTTAGTAGTGGCAGACGTGGAATTTGAGCCCAAGATTCATATACAGATTATAGTTTAATATTGGAAGAAAATTATGGTGCCCTAGCATCAGGTTGCCAGGAAGTATAACACCTGGCAGAAGGTTTCAAGGAGAACTAAATATTTAGAGTAACTGGGGCTATAACAGGGGCCAGGAACAGATCCATTTCTTGTCCACATACTCTGACAAAATCAAATTTTATCTGCTTTTTCAGTGTTATTGGTTAGACTTCAAGCTCATATTAAAAGTTTTATAAATAAAATTATAAAATGTGAAGAAATAAACAGATAAATGCTTTAAGAGCTGTGTTGGTCTAGACTATAAAATCATTTTGTAGCTATTTGGCCAAACAATAAATACTGAAGAATAAGAAAGTGACTTTTGAAAAGGAGAACCCATTCCTAATGTTCCATAGCGATGTACAAATGGGACAGGGCACATTTTATACCAAACACGCCAATGCAGATCATTAAGAACATTATACAGGCTGTTACCAAGAACCACAAACAAGGAGGAAGATATTCTTTTAATGAGGCAAAAATTAATTATTGTTAATTCTGCCTTGAGCAATAGCTGTACTCAACATACCTATCTTTTTGAGTGGATATCTCCAAAAACACACATTACTGTCTGTTTGGTAATTTTGCTTAGATTGACCTACATATTCATGATATATTTACCTAGTTCTATTCACTTTTAATTTTTTTAATTTATTTTTAATTGGAGGATAACTGCTTTACAGTATTGTTGGTTTCTGCCATAACAATATGAATCAGCCATAAGTACATATATGTCCCACCCACCTCCCTCCCAACCTCAACCCTCTAGGTTGTCACAGAGTTACCGGGTTGAGCTCCCTGCATTATATAGCAACTTCCCATTAGCTATCTAACTTGTAAATTTTTTCTTTTTAATTATCTTCTAATGAGAAAACTCCAGGGTCCTTCTCTGTGTTCCTCTGAACCAAGTCCTCATTGTTCTTAGGTTGACAGACTCTTCAGTCATCCTTACAAAACCACTAAAGCTCATGAGCCCCTGCTGGGAACAAATCTCAGGTGCTGAGATTAAATTTCTCAGCAAGGTTCTGCAAAACTTAATTAAGAATCAATTCAAACCTTCACCACAGAAATAAACCATGGCTAGGAAGTAGCATGGAGAAGGCAATGGCACCCCACTCCACTACTCTTGCCTGGAAAATCCCATGGATGAAGGAGCCTGGTAGGCTGCAGTCCATGGGGTCGCTAAGAGTCAGACACGACTGAGCGACTTCACTTTCACTTTTCACTGTCATGCATTGGAGAAGGAAATGGCAACCCACTCCACTATTCTTGCCTGGAGAATCCCAGGAACAGTGGAGCCTGGTGGGCTTCCGTCTACGTGGTCGCACAGAGTCGGACACGACTGAAGCGACTTAGCAGCAGCAGCAGCAACAGGAAGTCACATCATCATACTTTCTTCTCATTCCTTGCAGCCTCTCATTTTTCATATATTTGTATTAATGTACCTGCCTTAGAATGGAATTACTCTCCAAGAAGCTAAAGCCATTCAAAAAGCAAAGTGAAAGTAAGTCTGCCCTATGGGCTATTTTGTAGCATGTCTTTAATGATTATACTTTTTATACAAAATACCTCCAAGTATAACTCTTCTCTCTTAGATAGGAGTTCATCACCCTGCACTATTCTATAAGATCATATGATAACATCCATTTTCTAATTAAATTAACTTGTCCAGATAAAAACTAGTCTTAGTTCCCTTATGTCAGGTTACCAGAATATTCTATATCTTTCTAAGGATCACCCCTCAGTGGTAGTGGTCTACAAAGAGATCAGTTGTATTTCTGTGACAGTCATTTGCTACCCTAGCACCTGCGCTTCTTCCTAACCAAACTTTGCTTTATTCGTTGTCTTCCATGTAGCCACTCCTTTTAAGGGAGAACAAAATCCATCTCCCTCCCCAGCATGGTTGTCTCATCCCTTTACAAAGCTTTGGTTTGCTTGTGCATGTGACCCAATTCTGTCCAATGAGACATGAGAAGTCTGTTGAGACTTTGGAGGGATAGTTTCCGTCTCTTAAAAGGAGATCCAAGATAAAGATTTCCTTTTCCCTTCCTCTTGACATATCAGCGTTTGCAATGTCTGGCACTGCTGCAGTCATCAAGCAACAATGAGGAATCTGCATAGCACAGGAAATGGAAAAGTAGAAAGATGGCAAGCATCACAGTTTCTAATGATTTTGTGAGCCACTGCATTAGCTAACCCTGCACAGAGGAGCCTGGCAGTCTACGGTCCATCGGGTCATAAAGAGTCGGACATGACTGAAGCAACTTAGCACGTAGAACAGTCCTACCTGACAGAATTCTGCTAAGAGAATCAGCTAAGGGATGTATTCAGTTAAAAGAAACCTCAATACAGGGGTTTAAACGAATACATTTTTATTTTTCTCTTTCAACATGAAGTCCAGAGGTAGGTACATAGTAAGGTTGGAAGATGACCAACACATGATAATACAGAAAAGCCTATGTTTAAAGTATAGAGCAATATAGAAATAAAAATATGGGTTTATAATAGGAAACTGGGAGAGAATATGAATTAGCCAGGCCACAAAGTTTCATCTAGAATGATGACATGAGCTATGTTTAAGGTTGTTTACTTCAATTTACCACTGAGCAGCCAAAAAATGCAATGCAAAAGATAAATATGAGATCAAGGGAACAAGTGAGTCACTACAGCTCCCTCCTGTGATCCAGTTTGTCATAGATGTACACTCAAAGTTACGTATGCTTTAATAAAGTGAGGAATCCCATTGGAGGAAACCAGAATTGTAAGCTTTCTGTCTCTTATACTGTTAAGTTATAGAGGGACAGCTCAGGAATCAAGGATGTACGTATTCTTTTATCATAAGAGGAAAAACAATTTATCAAAGGGAAAAAAAAAAAAAACCTGGCTAGACCAAATTCTGTGATGATTCCACGGCTTACACGAGACTTTAGAACTATATTGATAAAAGACAGGACTAGATATGGAGAAATAAATACAAAGCACTTGGTCCTTGGGATTCCTGATACGCAGGCTAAAAAACCCAAGTCAGGTGTGTTAGATTTTACTAAGCTGTATTATAGAATAATCTCCGATGGTGTAAAGCCCTCAGCATCAAAAATGAGAGAAAGTGACATGTGATGCGAGATTTTAAATCCATTAAACATTCAACACTTTTCCTACATTAAAATATAAAGAAGTAACATGCAAGGAAATAACCAAGCTCCTAACAAAGTTGAAGAACCAAATGCCGCAGGGAACTGAGCAGCAAGTGAAAGAAACTTTCAAAGGGCAGCTGCTGCGTAAAATTTACAAATTCAATACCATAAGCAATGGGTCACAGAGGGTTTTAAAACAGCTGAATGTGTGTTATAGTATTTGAAAGCAAAAGAACACACTACTAGCCTCAAGGGGCAACTGATGGTAAAAAGACAATTTTAAAAAATGGCATTAAAAATAGTCTGGAGTCAGGGTAGGACAGCAGTTCTCAGAGTATGACTGATCTCTGACCAGCAGCATCAACATCATGTAACAACTTAATATGCCAATTCTCAGCCTCTGAGGTGGAAACCAGCCCTCTAGCCAGTGTTCTAACAAGGTCTCCACGTGATTCTAATGCACATTCAAGTTTAAGAAACACCAGTATATGGGCAAGAAGTCCTAGCCACCAGACAGTGTGGCTAGGTGACTAAAAGCACCAGCTCTGAGTTTGTATCTCAAATTGTCTGTTTCTAGATACATGAAATTCAGCATGTACTTAAACCCTCCAAACCTATTTATAAGTATACCTATCTTAGAGGTTCACTGTAAGGATTACCAATAACAGTCATGAAACCTCCTCAATAAACAATATTAACTATTATTTCATCATCATCTTCACAAGACTGTCTGAAGGCATGACTATACTATTTCTCTGTGTGCAAAGGTACTAAGTACTCAATGTTCAATGTAGTCTGTAAAATAAAACAACAAGGTGAGTACCATTTTGTGGCAATAGTTGTATATGAATGGTTGAATTAATAGTAACAACTCTTCTATGACAACATATTTGGCATTGTTTTAAGTGCTTTACATACATTAACCCATTTAATACTGTTTAATCCTTACAAATCTCTGTAAGATAGAGCCTATTATTGCTCCCACTTTACAGATGAGGAAACTGACCCAGAGAGGCTAAGTACAATGTCCAAAGTTAACAAGTTAGAAAGGGGGAGAGTCAGCATTTAAATACAGACAATCTGTCTCAGAGTCTTAGAGTGTGTACTTAACCCTACCCTATACCATTTCCCTAAGTTAAAACTAAACTTTGATGTTTAGGGAAGAAGTTTCAGCTGTCTAGAAAAATACACTTACATGAAATATCTCATTCTCCAAGGGACTGGAAAAATGAAACTTTCTATTCTTATTTCTGCTACCTGCTCTGTAATCGTCTCTTCTGTATTCATTAAATGCACTTGACTGATTCCATAGATAAGCAGGCGGCCTGAAAAATGGGATGGCTGTTTCCTCTAAGATGGTAGGAAGAAATAAGAGGCAGGGAGAGCCAGTGAGAAATGCACATGGTGGGGAAATTCATCCAGTTCCCCAGCTTCTAATGTTCTCAGAGCAAGGGCATTTCAGGATAACAGAACAAACTATTACCCTCCAGCAGCAACAGTATCTCTGCTATGTCTGAGTCAGATGCTCAGACGGTTGAATGTGCTCAGAGGAAACAAGAGAACAGAGCTCAAGGGAAACAGGTTGATTGCTCTAAGCTGCTCTCTGCATGCCTTAGCAAGCTGCCTGGATGCCTGCGGGTGGAAGGGATGAAGCAGTTTCCTCAACCTCGCTTGATAGATTTTGCCAGGGCTTTCAAATTTTCTTCGTGTTCTAAACAAGAGAATTCAGACTCCAAGCTGCAACAAAAGGAAGTAGTTCTTTGGACAGAAAGCTGAAAAACAGATCAATTTTACCCTTAACTCCTTCAGACTCTGGTTTTTGAATGCCTGCCAAATCCTTGAGGCTTCTTCAAGATGACCAATCCAAAAAATTCACTCAGTTACAACATTCTCAGTTGCCCACTGTTCTAAGATATACGTGCTATGATAAGAAAAAACAGAAACAAAAGCAAAACTCCCTATTTACTTCCCAATGCCAGAAAACAAGCTGCGATGACATTGAGAGAATGTGAGATGAGCTTTTCCCCTTATTATTGAGGGTGAAACATGCACTGGACCAGGTTTTTGGCAGAATGGAAATTTCAGTAAGTGTGCTATACCACCCGTTCCCCTCTCGCTGAAAGTGATAACTAATTACCAACACTTTCCCTGAATGTCTAATATGTTATGGAAACAGACATTGAAAAAGAAATACCTATGGTTTACTCTATAAAATTTTCCACTAACTAATCTACAAAGAAATACTAGAAGAAACAAGATTTCTCATAGGATGAGTAAAATGTTTCCTTTCACTGACTGGGTGTGCAGTCACTCAGTCTGGTCTGACTCTGCAACCCCATGGACTATATAGCCCAACAAGCTCCTCTGTCCATGGAATTTTCCAGGCAAGAATACTGGAGTAGGTTGCCATTGCCAACTCCAGGGGATTTTCCCAACCCAGGGATCAAACCCAGGTCCCCTGCACCTCCTGCAGTGGCAGGTAGATTCTTTACAACTGCAGCACCTGGGAAGCCCTTTCACTATGACTGTTCATTTGTTCTAACACAGAGAGTTTTTCTTAATGAGACTTTCCCCTAATTTTCATTCAACTTATCTACAAAGAATTGCTAAAAGTTAAAGAACTTTGAGTTTTGCTAGATGTGTAATAATATTAAGAAATTATATGTTAGTTTTTAGGTGTGATGATAGAATTTGTTAAGATTAGGGACTTTGACCTCCTGCAGGAACTAAGCTTCCCACATAACGGAAGGGAAACAATCTGTAAGGTCTAAGGAACAAACTGCCTCAACGTCTTTTGTAAGAAAGTCATTAGGTCAATCACTTAGCAGAAAAGGCTTTCTTAAATGACATAAACCTAAAAAGAAACATCCTCTTATTTTTCATTTTATATAATCCCTTTCAGTAACCTCCAAAACTCTTAACAAAGTACTTTTCATGTAGTTTTGACAGCTGAGTCCTGGGAATTGGAAGGATGAAGAAGTATCAGAATTGGGGGCTCCACGTCATCTCTGGGGTCTTTATTCAGGGCTTCCTTTTCTAAGAATCCATCACCAACCTTAACATCTACTCTCTATTCTCTCTTCAGGATAACTCTCCATTTCTCCATTTGTTTGTTTCCATTCCAATTCACCAACCTCATTTAGAGGAACTTGACTATAAGCTCAGACCTTAAAACTGAAAGGAACCAATCAGAAAATGCATTGGAAAATAAATGAAATCCAATCCCATTAAGTACACATTAATGCTAACAGGTAGGAAAAAGTATGAAAACAATGTAAAATAGGGTAACATTGCAATAGATCAGTTGAAACTAATCAAATGAATGAAATGTGGACTGCTGTATATGACAAGAAGTATTAGGTAATGTATGACTTGAAATTGGAGGATGAGTCCCATTGATAGCAACAGATGTGAGAAAAATTTCAAGGGTATCTGCAGTTCTGGAGCTCGGATGTCCTAAATGACATCTCTAGTTAATATTCAACCTCAGCCAACTGAAAATGTAACCTCCATCAGTGCTTGTAATGCTAACCCTAAGATTGTTTGGATAATATAATTGTTTCCAAGAAAATTATTAGTTTTAAACCTGGGGAATTAAGTATACATATGATAAAGTAAATCAAACCTCTATAGTACTAATATTCTTTAGCAAAGTTTAGAAATGATGTATTTAAAATAAATTTGCCTATGATAAAAATATTTCAATCTTGTGATTCCAAAAAAAAAAAAATTGACAGGACTGAATACTTGATTTAGTTAAAGAAATTATGTTGCAATCCATCAGTATTAGAAAATTTAAGAAAGCCTAAGACTCATTTTTATAAGTTAAATTTGTCCTATTACAATGGTTACTTAAGTACTTGGAAGGTTCTTCCAGGTGAGTAAAGGACTTGAAAACAAAATGCATTGATTTCATATAGTAGTTTAAAATGTTTAAGGGAGTCTTAGTTTAGAAATAGAATTAAACATTAACACCTCCTTAAAAGTGATTCTTAAAATTTGCTACATTTTTAAGTAGAATAAAATGATTGAATTTCAAAGCTCAAAAAACTATGTTTTTAATATATAAATTTAATACACTGAATATTAAAAATAAAGTCTGCTTTGGTTACTCTTAAAATAACCATCAACCAGATGCCCACAGTAGCCCCTTAATGTAATCTGGACCTCTTCCCTCATAGCCTGGACACAGTATGGACACAACTCAGGGACGGATGCTTCTAAAATGCTATTAAGTAGCATTTCTCTTCAGAAACCTGTTCTCTGATTTTTCCCTTTCCTGATTTAAATAAGAAAAATTGAAATAGTAAAAACAATTTTTAATTAAATTTATTTAAGCAAACAAACAAAAAAAAGTTCATCCATTTCTCCCACCCTACAACACCCCCTGTCTCTTGCAACCACCAGTCTGATTTCAGTATCTATGAGTTTCTTTTTATTTTTTTTAACTTTTTATTTTATATTGGCATATAACCCATTAACGAAGTTGTGATAGTTTCAAAAAAAGATAGCACTAAGTCATGTCCGACTCTTTTGATCCCATGAACTGTAGCCTTGTCTCTTCTGTCCATGGGATTCTCCAGGCAAGAATACTGGAGTGGGTTGCCATTTCCGTGTCCAGTGGAACTTCCTGACCCAAGAATTGAACCCAGGTTTCCTGCATTGTGTGAAAATACTTTACCAACTGAGCTACACAGGAAGCCCATGATAGTTTCAGGTAGATAGCAAATAGACTCTTGTATTTTTATTTTTTGTTCATTTCTATGTTTTTAGATTCTACATATGACAGCGATCATACGATATTTGTCTTTTTCTGTCTGCCTTATTTCACTTATCATCATGCCCTGAAAGTCCATGTGTGTGGTCACACGTGGCAAGATTTCATTAGTTTCATGGCTAAATACTATTCCATTATTATTTAAAACTTGCAATTTCTTTATCCATACATCCACTGAAGGACACTTAAGATTGTTTCTATATCTTAGGTATTGTTAATAGTGCTGCAACAACAAAAGGGGAGCATGAATGCACATTCAATTGCTCAGGTGTGTCTGATTCTGCAACTCCCTGAACTGCAGCCTGCCAGGCTCCTCTGTCCATGGAATTTTCCAGGCAAAAATACTGAAGCAGGTTGCCATTTCCTGCTCCATGGGATCTTCCTGACCCAGGGATTGAAACTGCATCTCTTATGTCTCCCGCATTGGCAGGGGAGTTCTTTACCAGCGCACCACCTGAAAAGCCCTACCTGACAGCAGGCACATGAAAAGATGCTCAATATCATTAACGAGCAGGGAAATTCAAGTCAAAACCACAATGAGATGTGACCTCACAGCTGGTAGAATGGCTTTTATTAAAAAGACAAGAAACAAGTTTGGCAAAGATGTGAAGAAAGGGAACCCTCGTAAACTGTTGGTGAGAGTGTAAATTGGTGCAACAACTATGAGAAACAATATGGAAGTTCCTCAAAAACTTAAACATAGACCTGCAGAGTTTTCTCATAGTGAGGATTTTCTCAGTGGTTGCACCAATTTACATTCTCACCAACAATGTATGAGGGTTCCCTTTCTCCACATCCTTGCCAAACTTATTTCTTGTGTTTTGTTTGTTTGTTCTTTTATAAAAGCCATTCTAACAGCTTGGAGGTCATATTTCATTGTGGTTTTGACTTGCATTTCCCTGATGGTTAGTAACGAGCATCGATTCGTGTTGTCTTTTTTAAAAAAAATAAAATAAACCTATTTAGATTCTCTGCCTACTTTTTAATTGGGCTGTGTTTTCTTGGTACTGAGTATTCGTTTGTATTTTGGATATTTTGGATATCCTTATTGGATACATGATTTGAAACTATTTTCTCCCATTTAATGGGTTGCCTTTTCATTTTTTTGGTGGTTTCCTTTGCTGTGCAGAAGCTTTTCAGTTTGATGTAGTCCCACTTATTTATTTTTGCTTTTGTTGCTTTTGCTTTTGGAGTCAGATTCAAAAAAATTTATTGCCAGGACCTACATCAAGGAGCTTACTGCCTGTAATTTCTTCTATGAGTTTTATCAGTCCAGGTCTTATGCTCAATTCATTTTGAGTCAAATTTTGTGTATGGTATAAGACACTGATCCAGTTCCACTCTTTTACAAGTGGCTGTCCAATTTTTAAACATCATTTATTAAAGAGATTGTTTTTTCCTTATGGTATATTCTTGGTTCCTTTGTCATAAATTGACCATATATGTGTGAGCTTATTTCTAAGTTCTCTATTTTGTTCTATTGACCTATCTGTCTGTTTTTATGCCGATACCATACTGTTTTAATTACTATAATTCGGTTTGAAGTCAATCCAGTTTTGTTCTTCTTTTTCAAGATTGTTTTGGCTATTCAGGGTCTTTTGAGGTTCCACACAAATGTTAGGATCATTTTTTCTATCTCTTTGAAATGTACAATTGGATTTTGATAGAGACTGTACTGAATCTGTATTTTGCTCTGAATATTAGACAATTTAACAATATTAGTCCTTCCAATCCAAGAACATGAAAAGTTTTTTCCATTTATATAGGTCTTCTTCAATATCTTTCATTAATAACTTGTAGTTTTCAATACCCACTCCAGTACTTTTGCCTAGAGAATCCCATGGATAGAGGAGCCCTGCAGGCTGCAGTCCACGCAGTCGCGCAGAGTCAGA
This sequence comes from Bison bison bison, assembly GCF_000754665.1. Lineage (NCBI taxonomy): Eukaryota > Metazoa > Chordata > Mammalia > Artiodactyla > Bovidae > Bison > Bison bison. The sequence goes on along the minus strand of NW_011495013.1, from coordinate 2,504,525 downwards.
CACGACTAGCGCAACTAAGCAGCAGCAGCAGTTTTAATTCACAGGTATTTCACCTCTTTAATGAGATTTATTCCTAGGAGTTTTATTCTGATAGAATTGTAATTGTTTTCTTAACTTCTTTTTCTGATAGATTATTATTAGTGTAAACAAATGAAACAGCATTTGTGTGTGTTTATTTTGTATCCTCCAACTTTACTGAATTCATTTACTAGTTCTAACACTTTTTGATGGAGTCTTCAGAGGTTCCCATATATGATATCATGTTGTCTGCAAATATTGACAGTTTTACTTCTTCCTTTCCTATTTGGATGCCTTTTAGTTCTTTTTCTTGCTTAACTGCTCTGGCTTCAAACACTATCTTGAATAAAAGTGTTAAGAGTGGACAGCATTGTTTGGTTCCAGACTTTAGCTGGGAAACTCTCAGCTTTTCACTGCTGAGTATGTTGTCAGCTGTTGCCTGTCATATATGGTCTTTATCATGTTGAGGTATGTTCTCTCTATACCCAGTTTGTTGAAAGTTTCTATCATAAATGGAGGTTAAATTTTGTCAAATGCTTTTTCTGAATCTATTGAGATGATCATGATTTTTAGCCTTCATTTTCTTGATACAGTATACCACATTGATTGATTTTCAGTTGTTAAAGCTTTTTACATCTGTGGAATAAATCCCATTTGATCATGATGTATCATCCTTGTAATGTATTACTGAATTCAGAATGCTAACATTTTTATGCTAATATTTTGCTGAGGATTTCTGCATATGTGTTCAGCAAATATATTGACCTATGGTTTTCTTTTCTGTGGCATCCTTGTTCAGGTTTGGAATCAGGATAACTTTGGCTATGCAGTGCTGTAGCGGGGAATGGGGGCTGCACGGCGCTGGAGTGGGGAGCAGCCCAGAGGAGATACCCCATGTCCAAGGTCAGTAGCAGTGGCCGTCATGAGATACTCCACGTCCAAGGTGAGGAGCAGCAGCTGCACTTTGCTGGAGCAGCCGTGAAGAGAGACCCCACGTCAAAGGTAAGAGAAACTCCAGCAAGATGGTAGGCACTGAGAGAAGGCATCAGAGGGCAGACAGACTGAAATCACAATCACAGACAACAGGCCAATCTGAACACACAGACCATATCCTTGTCTAACTCAATGAAACTAAGCCATGCCGTGTGGGGCCACCAAAGACGGACGGGTCATGGTGGAGAAGTCTGACAGAATGTGGTCCACTGGAGAAGGGAATGGCAAACCACTTCAGTATTCTTGCCTTGAGAACCCCATGAACAGTATGAAAAGACAAAAAGACAGGACACAGAAAGATGAACTCCCCAGGCTGGTAGGTGCCCAATATGCTACTGAAGATCTGTGGAGAAATAACTCCAGAAAGAATGAAGAGATGGAGCCAAAGCAAAAACAACAACCAGTTGTGGATGTGACTGGTGATAGAAGCAAGGTCCAATGCTGTAAAGAGCAATATTGCATAGAACCTGGAATGTCCACGAATCAAGGCAAACTGAAAGTGGTTGAAAAGTAAACGGCAAGACTGAACATTGACATTTTAGGAATCAACAAACTAAAACGGACTGGAATGGGTGAATGTAACTCAAATGACCATTATATCTACTACTGTGGGCAAGAATCCCTTAGAAGAAATGGAGTAGCCATCATAGTGAACAAGAGAGTCCAAAATGCAGTACTTGGATGCAATCTCAAAAACAACAGAATGATCTCTGTTCATTTCCAAGGCAAACCATTCAATATCAAGGTAATCCAAGTATATGAGTGACCAGTAATGCTAAAGAAGCTGAAGTTGAACAGCTCTATGAAGACCTACAAGACCTTTTAGAACTAACACCCAAAAAAGACATCCTTTTCATTACAGGGGACTGGAATGCAAAAGTAAGAAGTCAAGAAACATCTGGATGAACAGGCAAATTAAGCCTTGGAGTACAGAATGAAGCAGGGCAAAGGCTAATAGACTTTTGCCAAGAGAATGCACTGGTCATAGCAAACACCCTCTTCCAACAACACCAGAGAAGACTCTACATATAGACATCACCAGATGGTCAACACCGAAATCAGATTGATTATATTCTTTGCAGCCAAAGATGGAGAAGCTCTATACAGTCAACAAAAACAAGACCAGGAGCTGACTGTGGCTCAGATCATGAACTCCTTATTGCCAAATTCAGACTTAAATTGAACAAAGTACAGAAAACCATTAGACCATTCAGGTATGACTTAAATCAAATTCCTTACGATTATACAGTGGAAGTGAGAAATAGATTTAAGGGACTAGATCTAGAGAGAGTGCCTGATGAACTATGGACGGAGATTCGTGACATTTTACAGGAGACAGGGATCAAGACCATCCCCAAGAAAAAGAAATGCAAATATGCAAAATGGTTGTCTGAGGAGGCCTTACAAATAACTGAGGAAAGAAAAGACACAAAAGGCAAAGGAGAAAAGGAAAGATATACCCATTTGAATTAAGAGTTCCAAAGAATAGCAAGGAGAGATAAGAAAGCCTTACTCGGTGACCAGTGCAAAGAAACAGAGGAAAACAATAGAATGGGAAAGACTAGAGATCTCTTCAAGAAAATTGGAGATACCAAGGAAACATTTCATGCAAAGATGGGCTCAATAAAGGACAGAAGTGGTATGGACCTAACAGAAGGAGAAGATATTAAGAAGAGGTGGCAAGAATATACAGAAGAACTATACAAAAAAGATCTACACAACCCAAATAATTACGATGGTGTGACCACTCACCTAGACCCAGACATTCTGGAATGTTTAGTCAAGTGGGCCTTAGGAAACATCACTATGAACAAAGCTAGTGGAGGTGATGGAATTCCAGTTGAGCTATTTCAAATCCTAAAAGATGATACTGTGAAAGTGCTGTACTCAATATGTCAGTGAGTTTGGAAAACTCAGCAGTGGTCACAGGACTGGAAAAGGTCAGTTTTCATTCCAATCCCAAAGAAAGGCAATGCCAAAGAATGCTCAAACTACCACACAATTGCACTTTATTCACACACTAGCAAGGTAATGCTCAAAATTCTCCAAGCCAGGTTTCAGGAATACATGAAGCGTGAATTTAGAGATGTTTAAGCTGGTTTTAGAAAAGGCAAAGGAACCAGAGATCAAATTGCTAACATCCGCTAGATCATCAAAAAAGCAAGAGTTCCAGAAAAACATCTATTTCTGCTTTATTGACCACACCAAAGCCTTTGACTGTGTGGATCACAATAAACTGTGGGAAATTCTGAAAGAGATGGGAATACCAGACCACCTGATCTGCCTCTTGAGAAATCTGTATGCAAGTCAGGAAGCAACAGTTAGAACTGGACATGGAACAACAGACTGATTCCAAATAAAAAGGAGTACGTCAAGGATGTATATTGTCATCCTGCTTATTTAACTTATATGCAGAGTACATCTTGAGAAACCCTGGGCTAGATGAAGCACAAGCTGGAGTCAAGACTGCCAGGAGAAATATCAATAACCTCAGATATGCAGATGACACCACCCTTATGGCAGAAAGTGAAGAAGAACTAAAAAGCCTC
>NW_011495013.1:2489482-2500384 GCF_000754665.1 Bison bison bison | reverse complement strand
GTTTCGGTAAACTCTCGGAGTTGGTGATGCACAGGGAGGCCTGGCGTGCTGCAGTCCATGGGGTCGCAAATAGTTGGATATGACTGAGCGACTGAAATGACCTAAACTTTGGCTTCATAAAATATGTGTAGAAGAGTCTCCCTCTTTTATATTTTGGAAGAGTTTGAGAAGAATTGCTGTTAATTCTTTTTTAAATGTTTGGTAGAATTCACCAATGAAGCCACCTTGTCTTGTGCTTGACTTTGTTGTGAGGTTTTTGATTATTGATTCAATCTTTCTTGCTAATAATCAGTTTGTTCAGATTTCTATTTTATTATGATTCAGTCTTGGTAAGTCGTATTTATGTTATGAATTTATCCACTTTTTCTAGGTTTTCCAATATGTATGTATATAAATGTTTACATTTTATTTCTTTCAAACAAAAAGTCAGCTTAATACCTAAGTTACTACATTATCAAATTAATCTGTCTAGTTTCTACTGTGCTCAATTCAATATTATGTTCAATTAGTATTTAATAAATTCTTTGCTAAGCTCCAGAATTTAAAAGCTACTTCATCAAGCCTGTTTTTCAAAATGAAGCAAACTCTATTTCTTTTTCCTTATAAATATTTAAAAACACAATTTGGAAAAAAACATAGGTACACTGCTGCCTAAATAAAAATTAAATTTACCTGCCTCCCCTTCAGCTTGATGGGGCTTTCCAGGTGGCTCAGTGGTAAAGAGTTCACCTACCAATGCAGGAGATGCATGTTCAATTCTGGGTTGGGACGATCCCCTGGAGGAAGAAATGGCTACCCAGTCCAGTATTCTTGCCTTGAAAATCCCACGGACAGAGAAGTCTGGAGAGCTACAGTCCCAGGGGGTTGCAAAGAGTTGGGCACGACTAGCAACTGAGCACCAACACATGATTCATTCCAACACCTCTGCTTATTTGCATGGTCCTCCATAATTTTGGTTTCCATTTGCTGTTGCTCGGTAGCTCAGTCGTGTCTGACTCTTTGCAACACCAAGGAGTGCAGCACACCAGGCTTCCCTGTCCATCACCAATTCCCAGAGCCTGCTCAAACTCATCTCCATTGAGTCAGTGATGCCACCCAACCATCTCATTCTCTGTCACCCCCTTCTCCTCCAGCACTCAACCTTTCCCAGCATTAGGATCTTTTCCAATGAGTTGGCTCTTCGCATCAGGTGGCCAAAGTATTGGAGTTTCAGCCTCAACATCAGTCCCTCCAATTAATATTCACGGTTGATTTCCTTTAGAGTTGACTGGTTTGATCTCCTTGCTGTCCAAGGGACCCTCAAGAGTCTTCTCCAACACCACAGTCCAAAAGCATCAACTCTTCGGCACTCATCTTTCTTTATAGTCCAACACTCACATCCATACGTGACTATTGGAAAAACCATAGCTTTGACTAGATGGACCTTTGTTGGCAAAGTAATGTCTCTGCTTTTTAATATGCTGTCTAGGTTGGTCATAGCTTTTCTTCCAAGGAGCAAGTGTCTTTTAATTTCATTGCTGCAGTCATATCTGCACTGATTTTGGAGCCCAGGAAAAGAAAATGTGTTACTGTTTCCATTATTTCCCCATCTATTTGCCAAGAAGTGATGGGACTGGATGCCATGATCTTTGTTTTTTGAATGTTGAGTTTTAAGCCAGCTTTTTCTCTCTCCTCTTTCATCTTCATCAAAAGGCTCCTTAGTTCCTCTTCACCTTCTGCCATAAAAAGGGTGGTGTCATCTGCATTTCTGAAGTTATTGATATTTCTCCCTCAGATTCAATTTTATTTCTCAGTATTTCTCAACCTACAGGTTTCCCTTTTCCTCTTTCACTGTTATTTTAGATCAGATCAGGAGTGAGTCAGGAGATTCCTGGAGAGAGAGAACAAATTTGTGGTTGCCAAGCGGGAGGAGGTTGGGGAGGGATGGAGTGAGAGGCTAGGATTAGCTGATATAAGCTATTATGTATAGAACAGGTAAACCACGAGGTCCTACCTGTACTATATAGTACAGGGAACTACAATCAATATCCTGTGATAAGCCATAATGAAAAAATATTTTTAAAAGATATATACATATATCTATGTTTATATATATATATATAATATATAACAGAATCACTTTTCTGTACAACAGAAATTAATACAACACACACAAAGCACAACTGAGGAGAAGCCAAAAGATGCCAGATCTAGTCACAGGTTCAAAGCAACAAGCATTGCAAACTTTGAGGGGCTATGTAGGCAACAGATCATCGCTGCTTCAATTAGATGATATAAAGCTGCTAAAAGCCTAGGAGGCAAGCTGGAGTTATAATAGAATGGCTTAGGAGCAGGAAGAAAGAGGTTCCATTTAACAGGCAAAGGTCAACTTTCAAGAGGTCAGACAAAATGAAAAATAAATAAGAGAACACAGGCAGAGAAGAGGGGCTGACATTTCAGGACTGGAAGAAGCAAGCAGATTTCCCCAAGCGGTCCAAGCCTCTGCGCTCAGCCTTGGCACAGGCTCACTGTGCTCTTGCCTCTGATGTGTTCAGCTGCCACAAGCTCTGAATCTACAGCTGGTTTACCTTCTTTATGCGTTTTCTTTACAGTGTTTCCCCCCCTGGCTTCTCCCTTTGGGATGAATACCAAAATATAATCCTAGGTTAACTATTGATTCTTTCTCCATTTAGTAGATTTCCTCACAGTTCAGAGTTGGCAAGAATCTACAGTGATAAACGATTCCTCTTTCCAGCAAATGTTGTTTCTGAGAATTTTTAGGGTCAGAGGGAAAACAACAACATTGTGATTTTCCAATATATCTGCTAAACACTGCAGTGAGTCACGAACCTGAGCAGAGGATATACCATCCAAGAAGCCCAAGTACAATTGGCAAATATAATATTTCATATTTGAAAGCTATGGCTTATTTCAATTCATCAGGAAACCATCTTATTTAAGGCTGGCATTCTTTTCAAATTAAAAGTGATGGAACTAAAAATTATATTACATAATCATAATTATTTACCTCATTTATAGCTATATTCAAATTTTAGTAAACATTCCTATCTTTCAATACTTTTACTTCATTATTATCACCTTTCCTCCCTTGAAATAATACCTACTATGACACGGCAAGAAAAAGAAATTGAGATTTTCCTAGGAGTTTTTTCATTTCTGATATTGACTTTCTGGTAAATATCAAAGAAATAAATTATAATAAAATTTCTTGTCTTCATTGGCTATCCTTTTCACATAAGAAATATGATACCATTTTCAAGATAAAAACCATAACATCCAGTAGAAACAAAAATTTTATGTATATTTTCAGATATATAACAAAGGTACATAGATGGGGAAACAGTGGCAGACTTTATTTCTGGGAGCTCCAAAATCACTGCAGATGGTGATTGCAGCCATGAAATTAAAAGACACTTACTCCTTGGAAGAAAACTTATGACCAACCTAGACAGCATATTAAAAAGCAGGGACATTACTTTGTCAACAAAGGTCCATCTAGTCAAGGCTATGGTTTTTCCAGTGGTCATGTATGGATGTGAGAGTTGGGGTATAAAGAAAGCTGAGTGCCGAAGAATTGATGCTTTTGAACTGTGGTGTTGGAGAAGACTCTTGAGAGTCCCTTGGACTGCAAGGAGATCCAACCAGTCCATCCTAAAGGAATTCAGTCCTGGGTGTTCATTGGAAGGACTGATGTTGAATCTGAAACTCCAGTACTTTGGCCACCTGATGCGAAGAGCTGACTCATTTGAAAAGACCCTGATGCTGGGAAAGACTGAAGGCAGGAGGAGAAGGGGACGACAGAGGATGAGATGGTTGGATGGCATCACCAACTCAATGGACATGGGTTTGGGTGGACTCCGGGAGTTGGTGATGGATAGGGAGGGCTGGCATGCTGTGGTCTATGGGGTCGCAAAGAGTTGGACACGACTGAGTGACTGAGCTGAACTGAACATAATTATTTGATCATAAGTTTTCTTGGATCTAGAACCTATTGGTTTAGCTGACCATTCAATCTTAAATACCCAGCTCAGTATCTAGAACATGGTGGGCACTCAATTAACTGCACTGAATGCATGAAGAGAAAGCATGCATATATCTCTAGTTATACATAACAACTATACCAAGGGGCAGGAGGAAATTTCTGGGAGTAATGGATATGTTTATTAACTTGAATGTGGTGATGGCTTCATAGGTGTCCATATGTATGCTCAAACTTGTCAAATTCTACACTTTAAACATATTAAGCTCATTGTGGGTCAATTACACTTCAATAAAGCTGCTTTTTAAAAATGTCAGAATTTATGAAAATGCCACTCTAAATGTATTATCAATGAAGTATATTTGACAATAATATTTTATAAACGCTCAGCATTATTGGAAATTTGTTTGTTAACTTTTGGAAAAGAAACACTACTCCTAATTAATTTTCACTTCCTGGCTCTTAAAAGATAGAAATTTTTAAAGTAGAAATCAGGCCATTTAATCAACCTCTTATCAGTTTGAAATAAGCTTGAATTCAAGATCTCAATATAAGGCCTGTTTTGTCTTGAATGCTCATTTACTTTTTGAGAAAAAATTCAGTAAGTAAATGTTTTTTTCCAAAAAATTATGTGTGAATCAAACCCTAATTTAAGTGTACCAGAGAATATTCAAAAATTTTTTCTATTGAGTATTTTTATATAAAACAAATTTATATTTTAAATTTTATTTCATTTAAACAGGAGTAATGTACATCTTAGTGTTACATGGGTTTTGTTACTCAGTCCAGCAAGAACAAGCTACTCCAATCAGTCTACTGTTTTAAAATTTTGATCACTTGCTTTTAACAAAAGTCAATATAGTATTCAGGAACGTTTTCTGGTGTCAAGTACATCAGAGCAAATATGTTCTAAATCATTTCATGACAAAGTAATATATTCCAGTATACATGCTTATGAAGGGTATAATTTATTACCTGTTCAAATAAAATACTACCTATTCTTTGACTTATTTCCAGTCTCCAATGTAGGGAACCAGATCATTCACAGTACACACATTTTCCAGCACATTCATTCATTCCACAAATATTTGTTGATCCTGAGCCACATGACAGACAGGCAGTGTTCTTAAAGTTAGACAAACTGTGATAAATAAGACAATAGAGCAACGCCTATTTATCATAAGCAGGGAAACCAACAAACAAGAAAACTTCAGAGATAAGTGCTAGGAGGAAAACAGACTAAGGCAATGTGGTGGTGGCTGGCACTGGGGAACATGTTCAATACCAGCTATGGTGGGGCTAGAGGGAGGGGGGCGGGAACTGAATAACCTGAGCCCAAATGACCAAATAAGAGGTAGAAGGAGATGAGCCTGAGAGGCAGACAAGGCCTGAGTTTCATTCCAAGTGCTATTGGAAGCCACTGAAGTCTGAAGACATGACATAAATTCATTTGTGTTTCAAAGGAATTAAAATTTTTAATTTGTTTTAAAATAATAACTATGAATGGGTGACAAGTAAAAGCAAGGAAATCACTAGGAGACTACTATAGGGGCGTGATGATGGTGGCCTGTATAAGAGCAGCAGAGATGGAGATGAAACATGGCTTGAAGTAAGACATATTTTTAAAACTGTGCTTAAAGAACATATTAGTGCATTGGAGTGCTATTGATGCATGTAAGGGATGGTGACAGAAAAACAGCAATCAAGATGGGAAGCTTTGAGGAAAAGGGCTTTCAAGTCCAATAACATAAATTCCAATTAACACAATATCTTAACCATGCCATAATAATATCATAATAATATCTTAACCATAATAATATCTTCACCATCCAGTGAATCAATATATCAACTATGTACCAAAGGTAACAAGATATTTTCTTACAATAATCAGGTGGTTTCTGACTAGACAGAATTTTGTGATATATCTTAACCTCCATTTTAAAGTAAAAGAAATAATTCAGTTCAGTTGCTCAGTCATGTCTGACTTTTTGCAGCCCCATGGACTGTAGCACACCAGGCCTCCCTGTCCACACCATCTCCCAGAGTTTACTCAAACTCATGTCCATTGAGTCAGTGATGCCAACAACCATCTCATCCTCTGTCATCCCCTTCTTTTCCCACCTTCAATCTTTTCCAGCATCAGGGTCTTTTCCAACAAGTCAGTTCTTTGTATCAAGTGGCCAAAGTATTGGAGTTTCAGCTTCAACATCAGTCCTTCCAATGAATATTCAGGACTGATTTCTTTTAGGATGGACTGGTCGGATCTCCCTGCTGTCCAAGGGACTCTCAAGAGTCTTCTCCAAGAATGAAGAGACGGAGCCAAACTAAAAACAACACCCAGCTGTGGATGTGACTGCTGATAGAAGCAAGGTCCAATGCTGTAAAAAGCAATATTGCATAGAACCTGGAATATTAGGTCCATGAATCAAGGCAAATTGGAAGTGGTTGAACAGGAGATGGCAAGAGTGATCGTTGACATTTTAGGAATCAGCAAACTAAAATGGACTGGAATAGGTGACTTTAACTCAGATGACCATTATATCTACTACTGTGGGCAAGAATCCCTTAGAAGAAATGGAGTAGCCATCATAGTCAACAAAAGACTCCAAAATGCAGTACTTGGATGCAATCTCAAAAAACAACAGAATGATCTCTGTTCGTTTCCAAGGCAAACCATTCAATATCATAGTAATCCAAGTCTATGCCCCAACCAGTAACTCTGAATAAGCTGAAGTTGAATGGTTCTGGGAAGACCTACAAGACCTTCTAGAACTAATACCCCAAAAAAGAAATAATTATCTAAATGTTAAGTCTAATTTACCCAATTATTTTGTATTTTTCCAAAAGGATTTAGAGTATAACAGCCAGCCCTGTCCAGCATCTGTATTCCATGGTAGTATAGTATTCAACTTTGCATTCCTCCTTCTCAATCTGAAGCAGGGTTCACAGGAACATCTCCAACTACCTTCAGGCCATGAGTTCCCAAAGCACTTTTAGGTATATTATGAAGTATAAGTTAGTGAGCATGCCTCTGTTGCCTAGTTAGTTATGAGTTCCTCCCAAGTAGGGCAAATCCTTAATTCTCGGTGTTCCTAACAACATCTTTTTGGTGGGAAAACTATGACAAACCAAGACAGTGTGTTGGAAAGCAGAGACATCACTCTGCTGACAAAGATCCATATAATCAAGGCTATGGCTTTCCAGTGGCGATTTTCCGTTGTGAGAGGCAGACCGCAAAGAAGGTAGAGCATCAAAGAACTCATGCCTTCGAAATGTGGTGCTGGAAAAGACTCCTGAGAGTCCCTTTGACAGCAAGGAGATCAAACCAGTCAATCTTAAAGGAAATCAACCCTGAATACAAGGACTGATGCTGAAGCTGAAGATCCAGTTTCGTTCCAATTCCAAAGAAAGGCAATGCCAAAGAATGTTCAAACTACTGCACAATTGCATTCATCTCACACACTAGCCAAGTAATGCTCAAAATTCTCCAAACTAGGCTTGGACAGTACATGAATGGAGAACTTCCAGATGTTCAAACTGGATTTAGAAAAGGCAAAGGAACCAGAGGTCAAACTGCCAACATCCATTGGATTAAAGAAAAAGCAAGAGAGTTTCAGAAAAACATCTACTTCTGCTTTATTGAGTATGCCAAAGTGTTCGACTGTGTGGATCACAACAAAGTGGAAAATTCTTAAAGAGATGGGAATACACCACCTGACTGCCTCCTGAACAATCTGCATGCAGGTCAAGAAGCAACAGTTAGAACCAGACATGGAGCAACAGACTGGTTCCAAATTGGGAAAGGAGTATGTCAAGGCTGTATACTGTCACTTTGCTTATTTAACTTTTATGCAGAGTATATCATATGAAATGCCAGACTGGAGGAAGCACAATCTGGAATCAAGATTGCTGGGAGAAATATCAATAACCTCAGACATGCAGATGAAACCACCTTTATGGCAAAAAGTGAAGAGGCACTAAGAAGCCTCTTGATGAAAGTGAAAGAGGAGAGTGAAAAAGCTGGCTTAAAACTCAACATTCGAAAACTAAGATCATGGCATCTGGTCCCGTCACTTCCTGGTAAATAGATGGGGAAACAATGGAAACAGTGACAGATTTTCTTTTCTTGGGTTCTAAAATCACTGCAGATGGTGACTGCAGCCATGAAATTAAAAGACACTTGCTCCTCGGAAGAAAAGTTATGACCAACCTAAATAGCATACTAAAATGCAGAGACATTACTTTACCACAAAGGTCTGTCTAGTCAAAGCTATGGCTTTTCCAGTAGTCATGTATGGATGTGAGAGCTGGACCATAAAGAAAGCTGACTGCTGAAGAATTGATGCTTTTGAACTGTGGTGTTGGAGAAGACTCTTGAGAGTCCCTTGGACGGCAAGGAGATCAACCAGTCAATTCTAAAGAAAATCAATCCTGAATATTCACTGGAAGGACTGATGCTGAAGCTGAAACTCCAATATTTTGCCCACCTGATGTGAAGAACTAACTCATTTGAAAAGACCCTGATGTTGTGAAAGATTGAAGGCAGGAGAAGGGAATGACAGAGGATAAGATGGTTGGATGGCATCACTAACTCAGAGGACATGAGTTTGAGTAAGCTCTGGGAGTTGGTGATGGACAGGGAAGTCTGGTGTGCTTCAGTCCATGGGATCACAAGGAGTTGGACATGACTGAGCAAAGGAACTGAACTGAGCAAAGAGCTGATTCATTGGAAAAGACCCCACTGCTGGGAAAGATTGAAGGCAGAAGGAGAAAGACATTAGAGGACGAGATGGCTGGATGGCATCACCAATGCAATGGACATGAACTTAGGCAAACTCCAGGAGATGGTGAGGGACAGGGAGGCCTGTCATGCTGCAGTCCATGGGGTCACAAAGAGTTGGACATGACTGAGCGACTGAATGCACATACACCAATATGCCGTTAGTACAATACTGAACTTCAATCAGGGTTGTGAACCAATAAAAACATGTGTAATGTCTAGTAATCAGAAATGAATTGTACAGAAATGAGTTAGGTAGGGTAATCTTGCTATTATGGGTAAAGTGATAGCATAACTTGGGAAAAGACACATGGTAAGCTATTGACCAGGTCATGCAATGTTCCTCTCTGTATGAAAGACTTATTTCCCATATCGACTTTGCTTATGGGTTGTTAAGAGGAAGCACACATACACACAGACATATACAAAACAGATTGTTCTACAGAAAACAGAGGTAATCTCTGGAACTTATTTACAAATAAGAACTGAACTTCATTTGGTGGTGCATAGGAATTACAAAGGTTATTGCTCATAAATCAAATACTATTATGTTGCTGTGCACTATTTTTGACTAAAACTGGTTCTGGCTTTACATAAAATTACACCTAAATCAGTAATCACAAAAGCACTGCCTCTTCTCAGGTTTCTGTTCACTAACTTCTAGAACTGATTTTTCTTTCTTTCTTTCTTTTTTTAAACTATTCCCTTGTTGTACTTACCTTTTCAATTTTTTTCAGATTTGTGTTCACTGAGACAGGGGAAGTCGCCTTTATACAAGATCTTGGACCTGGAAAGAGTAAGAAGGGCCAGTGTTAACTGTCCTAAAAAGGCTGTGTGCTCATTTCTTACTTTTAGAAGACCATACTTGCAGATCAACACCATCACTGAAAAAGACACCTTTGAGTCCTGCTCTACCCTGCAATGTTTCATGAACACTGGAATTATATTTTTTGTTCTAACCCCAGTCTCTGAATCAGAGACAACTAGAGTGAGTTCTTCACAAATATGCGTTGACTGCCTGATTCAGAATTAAGGAAAGGTAGGGCTCTGATTAGCAAATGCTACCTGCAGGAGGCAGAAAAAATACCACAAATAGAGATATGATGCTATGAGCAGAGTTTTCTTTTTTCTTAAGGCTTGGGAATAATCACTTATATCTCTGTTTAGACCTTTCCAGATCTCTCCCTTCAGGACCTGAAAGTAATTTACAGTAGAATACTCCATGTAAAGCCCTCTTCCACCCAGTGCTGGAAGAAGAGGGCAAGGAGCTTCTAACAATTTATTCCTTTCTTGCCATTTTAGCCGCTCACCATAATCTATACAAAACCTTACATCTAAAAGATGAAATCAGCAATAAATATCACACTTCTTTTGATAACTTGTTAATACAGATCTCTGTATATAAAATAAAAGGTAATGAGGTTACGATTATTTCTAGGATTTGTTCAGTTGCTAATTCGTGTCTGACGATTTGCAACCCCATAGACTGCAGCATGCCAGGCTTCCCTGTCCTTCACTATCTCCTGGGGCTTACTCAAACTCATGTCCACTGAGTTGATAATTTCTAGAATATGGAGCAAAATAAAATTTAATGTACTCATGGATTGTATATTTGGATGTCTCTTCCCTTTTTTGGGTAAAACGACTGCTCCCAACTTCCTGAAGGTTTGACTTAAAAAAAAAAAAAAAAAACTCAAACCAAAAAAGTCCTGTTTTGAAGCACCTGGCCCAATAGTTGGATTTTATGCCAAGTCCAGAGCTTTGTCAGGCTGCAGAACACGCATTAGCGAGAGGCACCGGGCCACTGGCAGGCCGGCCTGGAGCACCGTAGGGAGGAGGAGCCATCAGCGCCCAGGGACCCCGGCCTCAGAGCCTGTTGCTTGTGAACCAGACGACAGAGCAGGTGCGACTCGGGCCGCGAGGGCTGCTGGCGGTGAGGGAGGCTAAAATTCCACCCAGGCGGCGAGCACGCAGACCCCTTCCAACGCTCAAGTTGGAGGTTAGCCATGGGCGCCCAATTCCTTTCTCGCCTTTAGCCTCTCTCCTGCCTACTCAGACCCAAACCCACTCTCCGGACCACGGGCGACCCCACTGTTATTAAAACCAGAGGGTGGCAAAGAGCATTTGCAAGGATGAAGGAGCC
>NW_011495013.1:2488886-2489029 GCF_000754665.1 Bison bison bison | reverse complement strand
GCGACGGCCTTTCCCGGCAGAGGCGCTGCCCTGGGTGGCCGGCAGGGCCCGCGCGGCTGCTGATCGCTCGGCGCAGGAAAGGCAGATTCCTCGCCCGCGCGGCGCCGTGACAGGTGCAGGGTCTGGTTTAAGGACCCACCTGC
>NW_011495013.1:2414935-2488786 GCF_000754665.1 Bison bison bison | reverse complement strand
GTGTGAGTGTGTGTCTGTGTATGTCGGGGAAGAGATGCCCGTCCCACCCCTTCCCCCCAGGAATGTCTGGCTGTTGTGCCTGGTCCCTGGCGAACCCTTCTCCCTGCACTGTCTTCGGCGCCCTCTCAGACCCCTTCGCGGCTGCAGAGCCCCGAAATTGTTGTCCTCGGTGGGATCCCCACGGCTCTTTATACGCCGCAGCGTGACTGTTCGGTCTCTGCGCTCTCGCCCTGCCCACCTCCCTCCCCAGTATCGCACAAACCTCTAGGTCTCCACTCTGCTTCTCCATTCTAGGGCTGCAGATCCCCAACCCGCCGCCCACCTTTGTGCAGCCCCCACATCACGACACCCCGAGAACTGAAATTGCCTTTCCCAGGATGCAAGATCGTTTGACCCGCAGCCCCTCGCCACTCGGAGCGGGAGGAGCCTTGATTGGGGTTGGGCGCTCAGCGGGTGCTGTGCATTAGTCTCTGCAGTTCTGCCTCTTGCAGCGGTGTCTCACCCAGCTCCATTCCGAGGTTTTGTTTTTGTTTTTCCGTTTACCTGATACCTGCACTTTGGCCAGCTGAGTTGACTTTTTAGCAAGGTGGAAGTTATTTTCTTTGCTCCACCCAGGGCCAGCTGTTGAATGACTACACTTGTCAGCAATGAGCAACAGATGCCCGAGGGTAAAGGCAAATACACTTTTGGAGGGCTGAGACTCTTCATCCTCTGAGGAGCCCTCAGCATCCTGCCCAGCATGTGGCCGTCAGTTGGTAAATTTTTGTTTGTTGTTGTTGTTCATGATGAAGCCAAGACTGTACAGATCTTGAGCTTTGTTTTCTTTTGTTTTTCTCTCCCATAAACCCATACTTGAATCCTGCAAAGGGTGGCTCAGGTTCTCATAACTTGTTTTTGAGAACTTGGCTGTGGTCACTGGTGTCCATCCTTCACCCCCACCCTTTCCACCCTTTAATGTTTGGCAACTGGTAAAATGATTATAGGAAAAAAGCTATAGAAGTTAGGAGAATTGGATTGCAGGGGCTTGAGACGGGCCATTTTATTATTTTTCCTCCTCTGAGCCTTTATTTTAAAAATGGGGCCTCTGGGCTCTAAAGGGCTTCCAAGGTGGCTCTGGCAGTAAAGAATCTGCCTGCAATGCAGGAGACCTGGGTTTAGTCCCTAGGTCAGGAAGATCCCATGGAAAAGGAAATGGCTACCCACTGCAGTGTTCTTGCCCAGAGAACTTCATGGACAGAGGAGCCTGGAGGACTAAAGTACATGGAGTCGCAAAAACTGGGGCCCTCATAGCTCTGATTTTCTGCTTACAGCACTTTGGAAATGCTCAGTGGGACGTCCCTGGGGAGAAGGCCACACAGGAGTCAGAAAACCTGTGTCCTGCTTAGGAATTTCATACATACTTCTTGTCATTTGTAATATAATGAAAATTATACAGGGCACCTTTTAGATGCACAGTGTCTTTAAATGTACACAGTGAAAAATGTGTGCATTCTTTTTTTACATTTCTGAGTGAAATGAATTTTCTCTTTTATTTTTTCTTCCAGTTTTATTGAGCTATAATTGACATATGGCATTATGACATATGACATAGTGATTTGACTTCCATCATGAAAAATTACCATATTAAGTTTAGTCAACATTCATCAACTCATATAGATACAAAATTAAAGAAACAGAAAAAAATTTTTTCCTTATGATGAGAACTGTTGAGACTTACTCTTCTAACATTTCATATATAAACATAATTATATTTATCATGTTGTGCATGACATCCCTAGTATTTATTTATCTTATAACTGGACATTTGTATCTTTTGATTACCTTCACCCTCTCCCTGACACCCCACCTCTGGTAACCACCGATCTCATCTTCTTTCTGAGTTTGTTTGTTTTGAAGTATAATTAACCTATAAGAGTATGTTAGTTTCTGTTACAGAACATAGTGATTCGATATTTCTAAATATTTCAAAATGATCAGCATAATGTCTAGTTACCCTCTGTCCACATACAAAGTTATTGCATAATTATTGACTATGTTTGCCTCACTGTACATTTCATATACAAGACTCATGTATTTTGCAACTGAAAGTTCATACCTTTTAATCTTCATCACCTATTTCTCTACCCTCCCCACACCAATTCCCACTGGCAACCACCTGTTCGTTCTCTGTATTTATGACACTGTTTCTGTTTTGTTATGTTTGTTCACTTGTTTTATAGATTCTACATATAGGTGAAACCATGCAACACTTGTCTTTCCCTGACTTATTTCACTTAGCATAATACCCTCTAGATCCACCTATGTTGTGGTAAATGGCAAGATTTCATTCTTTTGTTTATGACTGAGTAATATTCATATACACACATACACACACACTGCATCATCTTTATTCATTCATCTATTGATTGCACTTAGGTTGCTTCCATATCTTGGCTATTATAAAAGTTGCTGCAATGAACACAGTGATACATATATCTTTTCTAATTAGTGTTTTTGTTTTCTTTGGATAAATACCTAGGAGTGAAATTGCTGGATCATATGGTAGCTCTATTTTTAATTTTTTGGAGAACCTCTGTACTACATTCAGTAGTGGCTGCATAAATTTACATTTCTACCCAACAAATGCATGACGGTTCCCTTGTCTCCTCACCCTCACCAACGGTTGTTATTTGTTGTCTTTTTGATAATAATGAATGAATTTTCTTAATCATCATTTGAGTGAGCCATGAAGGTATGAAAGTATAGTAGTAATAGTTGGGATTGTGCTTTCAAATAATAGCAATTGCTGGATTCCATATCGTGTGAAATGGGAAAAGAGAAAGGACCGGAAAACTGTGTGAAACTTCTACTGTATGAGAGGATTTTATCTGAGAGGCAACAGTATTGTTTTTGATTGACATGTATATTTTTCAAAGCATTTTTACAAAGATTACCCTATAGGACCTTACAGCACTCCTGAAGGTTGGTGAAGATGGTCCCATCTGATAGTTGATGAAACTGTGTCCCAGGTGATTGAGGTGCTTGGTACACTGTCAGAGGCATAGTGGCAGTTGGTGAATGACCCTTCCCCCATATTGGTTGGTCATTTTATTATGTGCTCAGCATTTGGCTTGGGACTGTGGTGAGGACATCGATAATGACACTGTGGGCTGGCAATGTGGCTCATTGCCTGCTCTACCCACACTTTTCTTTCCTAAAGAATAGTCTCTTTTGACAGCTCCTGCTGCCTGATGGCATTGTCCTGAACTGCAGCCTCCTTGGCTTCAGTGGGTCGGACCAGAGTAGGCTTCTGACAAAGAGCAGACAATCCATAGGTGGCTCAACACTTGTAACCTTGGGTTTTGGCTCTAAAAGCCAAGGCTTTGTGGTGATCATCTCTCCCATGGGAAAAGTTGAGCTTAGAGACTTAGAGTGAAGGTTGAAGCAGAAAGGGGCAGAGGAGAATAGGCTAATGGAGGAGTGAATGGCTGGCTGTCTTAGGTTGTGTGGATGCTGCTGGTATGAGGAAGTAGAAAGTGTGCACGTGAACACAGAAAGATAGGAGAGACTGGCCTGGATGGAGGGAATGAGGCAGAGAGACACAGATGCTGAGAGAGGGCGGCCCGTCTCTAGCCCACCTCCCCCGCTCCCCGCCCCGACTCTTTTTTTCCCAATTCAAGGAGTAGCCTTAGAACAGGCTCTTATTTTTACTTTAAGTGATTTGACTGGGTTTCTATTCCCTGCAACCAGATTGGCCAGATGCATGGCTGCTCTGTGTGCGGGTTATTTACAACCAAATCAAGGAGAAAGAACGTCTATGAAATAAGAAATAGTCTAAAAGGGGATGTTTTTAATTGAACAGTGTGCTTGCTATGGGTAACAAAGAGCTGTGAAAGATCAGACATAAGAACCTGAAGCCTGCGAGGAAACACTCCTTGAGAAATAATTTGAAATGAGTCCTCACGCAATGCTTCTCAGACTTTAAGGTGCATACCAGTCACCTGCGGATGTTGTTAGATGCAGCTTCTAGATGAGGAGGGCTGCAGATGCATTTCTGACAAGCTCGCAGGTGATGCTGGGTGATGACCTGCAAGTCATAGTGTGAGTACCAAGGTTCTAAGATAATGCCATCCAGTTCAGTAGTCAGGAGGGCGCTGAGGTTAGAGAGTAACCAACTGCAAAAGTGCTGAACATGACTATGGCTTACCTGAGAGTTCTTAAACTGGCCAGGAACAGAGGGAAACTGAGAAGAAATAGAGCATACATTTGGATAAATAAACACTTCTAGATTATAGAGTATTTTAAATGCCAGGATGAGTCTGTGGAGTTTGAATCAAATATTTTAGAAGGATCTTAGAGTTCTTCTAATCCAGTTCTCATTCAAGCATGAGGTCAGAGTAAGATAATTCCAAAAGGGCCAGTTAGGAGCCAAATCACTGTAGGGAAGTGACATCCCCAAAGTATGTTGGATGGTTTGTAGGAAATGTAAATAGACTATTTAGTGTGTGTGTGTGTGTGTGTGTGTGTGTGTGTATTTTAAGGTCTAAAAATGACAAAGACCAGGATTAGTATTGGAGTGGAGCAGTAAGATAGGAAAGGGAGGAATTAGAGCTATTTCTCAATAAATCATTATCTTGTTTAACAGATAATCTATTGAACTCCTATAAGTACCATTCTTGAAATTTCAAGCAATTTCAAGTACCATACTTGAAAGAAATCAGTGAGCAAACAGAATTTAGAAAAAGCCCAGCCCTGGAGGTGCTAAGATTCTAGTGAGGCAAGAGAGAAAGCAAACATAAGAAGTTAGCAAGTTATAGACTTTGTTATGTGATAAGTGCTATGGGACAAATAAAGAGAAGGTAGGATGCATAAGGTTGGTGGATGAATTGCAACTTTAAATGGGTTGGTTAGGCTAGCCTTCATTGAAAAGTCGATGTGAAGGAGGTGGATTAAGCCTGCTGGGAATCTGGGGAAAGAAGGTTCCAGGCAGAGGCCCCAAGGCAGGAGAGAGTTAGGAGTGTTAGAGGAATGCGGTGGCGGGCGGGTGGGGGGAGAAGGGGAACATAGTAGGAAATGAGGTGACTAAGGTCATGTCATAGAACATTTTGATATAGTGAATATACCACAAAAAAACATTAAAATGAGATTCTCAAGCGATAATTTCAGACTTTAATGTTTACAAGATCCCAGGTATCTCATTAAGACTACTGTTTCTTGAGCTGCCTCATGAAGATCTGTTCAGTAGATCTGCCATGGGACTGCATTCTTCACGACCTGCTGGAATGTTCAACTGTAGGTGAAACACATTTTAAGGATGTCTTCTTTACAGTCTTAAACCTGATTGGGAAAATATATTAAAAGATAAGGAAACTGAGAAAGAGTTTCAGTATAGTAAGAGAAGACATAAATTCAAATTCTGAAGTAATTGAGGGACATCCAAATGGACATGTTTTGAGATACTTTGAAATTGAGGGGTTAGATGTGGGGAAAAGCAAATCAGAATCTCTGGTTCAGAGATAATAGTTGAAACCCTGGTAGATGAGTTTGCCAGAAAGCAAGGCTAAATAATGCAGAAGACTAAGAATCATATGTCCCTTCACTTTTACTGCAGCTAAATCAAATAAGCCTCTGCTGCTGCTAAGTCGCTTCAGTTGTGTCCAACTCCATGTGACCCTATAGACCAGGCTCCCCCTTCCTGGGATTCTCCAGGCAAGAACCCTGGAGTGGGTTGCCATTTCCTTCTCCAATGCATGAAAGTGAAAAGTGAAAAGTGAAAGTGAAGTCGCTCAGTCGTGTCCGACTCTTAGCGACCTCATGGACTGCAGCCTACCAGGCTCCTCCATCCATGGGATTTTCCAGGCGAGAGTACTGGAGTGGGGTGCCATTGCCTTCTCCAAAATAAGCCTCTAAATACAGCATTAAAAATCCTAGAAACAGGGACTGAAATAACAGTGGTCTACACAAAACAGAATTTTTCTCGGTGTAAAACTAGCATGAAGACAGTCCAGGTCACCTGTGCCCACCAAATAAAGTCCTAAGGGACATGGGCTCCTTACGCCGTTCCGCCTCATCATCCTAAGTGTATAACTGCCTTAAAGACATAATCTGGTTGCTGGGGTACCAGCCAGTGTATAGGAGTTCCAGGTCCGAAGAAAAGTGAAGAAGAGTGTGAGACCAGAGGCTTTTCTTGAAAGTACCACGCAAAGACTAATGGTTACTTTGCATTGGCTCGCTTCTGCAAGGAAAGCTGGAGTTTCCTAGTTGGCACTTAGTGTTTTATTATGAAAAGAAAAAGGAAAAGTTGTTATTGGATAGGCAGCTGACTGGCATTGTCACTGTTAGATTGTCAAAGGCTTTGGCTTGATTAAAAGAGGTGTTCTAGAGCTCATGATTTACAAAATAATGGCCATTATTCAAAACTAAGGAAATACACACCAAAAGAAAAAAACCACCACATACCTATCCACTAGGGTCACAAAGAGTCAGACTTGACTTAGCAACTGAACGACAACAACCACAATCCAGTGGTTTGTGGTTTACACTGTTGAATATTATAAAGCTAAAATGTAAGGCATTCATTTGATTATGTAAAACATGTACCAAGTGATAAATTTAGAAGTTGTCCTAGGGATTGTTTTCCTAAACTGGCCTGTGTAAATGGCACCTTTAAAATGTTTGTAATTATAAAAAATACTACATTTTATTTACCTAAAATGTAACAAAAGGAGCATGGAGGTAATTTGTATAAAAATTGTTAAAAAGAAAATTTTAGGAGGCTATTTCATTTGTCCAGGTAAAAGAAGGCTAAGATCCTTTCTTCCTTTAACAAGCACCTGCTGTGTGCCAGCTAATTGGATGGTGGGATAGAAAGGTATAGCGAATGAAAGATTCCTTAGTAATCATGAAAATGAGTTATAGATTTATAACTGACATGACATTCTTTCACTGAGTGGGTATGTGAGTATAGTGATGCTTTATGTGGTCAATATTTGGGAATTCCCGAAACATGTTATTTTGCCTAGTGTAATCCTGGAGCTATTAAGTGTGGCAAAACAATTATTTTAGTCTTTTTAATCTATTAGTACATTATTCTTTTATTTCACTTATATAATTTCAAAAACAATGAGAACTGAATCAGTTCATACCGACCTTACAGGCTTAAGGAAAGTTTGCATACATAAAGACTGTGCTTTTGAAGTTAATGAAATATTTGCTGCTATATTGGATTTCTAATCACATAATTTCATTACAGTGTGAATGTTGTAAAGGCAACAGATTCATTCTTCACTACTCCCTGGAACCCACATCTTACAATGTTCTTATCCACTGAGTAGTAAGCTCCCTAAAGGCAGGGATATTTGGTCTTTTTTCTTTACTGATATACTGAGGACATTGCCTAGGGCATAGTAGGATTGACTTAAATGAATCTTGTGACCTAAATAAAGACAAGATGATCTACAGATGCCTTATAATCAGACCTACTTGATACCTCTTAATTGGAACCTGACCATTGAAAAGGGAGTGATTTTTTGCGTTATCTGTTCACTGCTGTATTCTTGCACTTACAGCTTTTGTCAGATAAACAGATAACTCTGAACTTTATTTTTAATGACAGAGTTTAGTTTTGTTCTCTTGACTGTAGAAGTAACAGCTGCTCATTGGGAAAAAACTCATAGTGCAGAGATGTCAAGAGGACAGTAAAAATCACCCCAAACTCAGTTCAGTTCAGTCGCTAAGTCGTGTCCGACTCTTTGCAACCCCATGAATCACAGCACACCAGACCTCCCTGTCCATCACCAACTGCTGGAGTTCACTCAAACTCACGTCCATCAAGTTGGTGATGCCATCCAGCCATCTCGTCCTCTGTCGTCCCCTTCTCCTCCTGCCCCCAATCTCTCCCAGCATCAGAGTCTTTTCCAATGAGTCAACTCTTCGCATGAGATGGCCAAAGTACTGGAGTTTCAGCTTTAGCATCATTCCTTCCAAAGAAATCCCAGGGCTGATCTCCTTCAGAATGGACTGGTTGGATCTCCTTGCAGTCCAAGGGACTCTCAAGAGTCTTCTCCAACACCACAGTTCAAAAGCATCAATTCTTCGGCACTCAGCTTTCTTCACAGTCCAATTCTCACATCCATACATGACTACTGGAAAAACCATAGCCTTGACTAGACGGACCTTTGTTGACAAAGTAATGTCTCTGCTTTTGAATATGCTATCTAGTTTGGTCATAACTTTCCTTCCAAGGAGTAAGCGTCTTTTAATTTCATGGCTGCAATCACCATCTGCAGTGATTTTGGAGCCCCCAAAAATAAAGCCTGACACTGTTTCCACTGTTTGCCCATCTGTTTGCCATGACGTGATGGGACCAGGTGCCATGATCTTAGTTTTTTGAATGTTGAGCTTTAAGCCAACTTTTTCACTCTCCTCTTTAACTTTCATCAAGAGGCTCTTTAGTTCTTCCTCACTTTCTACCATAAGGGTGGTGTCATCTGCGTATCTGAGGTTATTGATATTTCTCCCGGCAATCTTGATTCCAGCTTGTGCTTCTTCCAGCCCAGCGTTTCTCATGATGTACTCTGCATATAAGTTACATAAGCAGGGTGACAATATACAGCCTTGATGTACTCCTTTTCCTATTTGGAACCAGTCTGTTGTTCCATGTCCAGTTCTAACTGTTGCTTCCTGACCTGCATATAGGTTTCTCAAGAGGCAGGTCAGGTGGTCTGTTAGTCCCATCTCCTTCAGAATTTTCCACAGTTTATTGTGACCAAAGACAGTCAAAGGCTTTGGCATAGTCAATAAAGCAGAAATAGATGTTTTTCTGGAACTCTCTTGCTTTTTCGATGATCCAGCAGATGTTGGCAATTTGATCTCTGGTTCCTCTGCCTTTTCTAAAGCCAGCTTGAACATCTGAAAGTTCACGGTTCACATATTGCTGAAGCCTGGCCTGGAGAATTTTGAGCATTACTTTACTAGCGTGTGAGAGGAGTGCAATTGTGCGGTAGTTTGAGCATTCTTTGGCATTGCCTTTCTTTGGGTTCTCTATGTGTACGTCTCTATTCCTGCCCTGCAAATAGGTGCGTCAGTGCCATTTTTCTAGACTCCATATATATGTGTTAATGTACAATATTTGTTCTGTCATTCTGTTATACACAATGAAAGAATACTGCATTATGTATAACAGGCTCTATGTTCATCCACCTCAGTTGAACTGACTCAAATGTGTTCCTTTTTGTGGCTGAGTAATATTCCATTATGTATGTACCACAAGTTCTTTATCCATTCATCTGTTGATGGACATCTAGGTTGCTGAAAATTTGTACTTTTGACCACCTTCACCATGGAAAGAAATTTTTTTCTCTACTGTCACTATTTAAATCCTCAGTGCCTAGAGCACTGCCTGGCACTTAGTAAGTGAAAGTGAAGTCACTCAGTCGTGTCCGACTCTGTGATCCCATGGACTGTAGCCTATCAGGCTCCTCTGTCCATGGAATTTTCCAGGCAAGAATATAGGAGTGGGTTGCCATTTCCTTCTCCGGGGGATCTTCCCAACCCAGGGATCGAACCCAAGCCTCTTGCATTGTAGGCAGACACTTTTACCATCTGAGCCACCAGGGAAGTCTCAATAATTATTTGTTGAATGCATAGATCATGTATTTTATGGCAGCTTAGCGTTATAGATGTTATTGTATAATAATTAACTAAGGAATCCTCTGTGGGTAGGCATGTAGGTCATTTCCAGTATGTATTTAAAAAAAAAAAAAACACTTTTGAATAAGCATCTTTATATATCTTTGTACACTTTTCTGATTATTTCTTTGAAAATTCTTTGAGGAAAGGGATTACTGGTGCAAAAGTATGTATCTTTTTTTTTTAATAATGGCAAAAGAATGTTAAAAGATGATTCACATTTATACCATCACTGAAAATAAACCAGAGGTCCTACTCTGCTACTCCTTTTCCACCGCTGAATAGTCTGCTTTATCCTTTTGAATATGCAGTGCAGAAAAAAAAAACTTTTGCATTGCTCTACTTATAAGATTGAATACATCTTGACTGGTTTTAGTAATTATTTTTATTTTTGTCTGAATTGTTTACTCATTGTAAGTTCCTTTATGAAGATTGTCTTGTATTAAATTTTAAGAGCTTATCATATGCTCCTGACATGAACTGTTTTCCCTGTTAATAGGGAAACTTTTAACTTTTTTGATGTTTTCTCATGTACATGGTTATTTTTATAAAGTATAATCTTTCAATTTCTTTCTTAAAATTTCTGGCTTAATGTCATGTTTCTTATGTCAAGATAATGATCATTTTTCACTTACGTTCTTCTTCTAGTATTAATACTTTTAGATTTCACCTTTAAACCTTTAAACAGTTACACGTGTAATTCCTATGGGATTTATTTTGTTGTGAGATGTAGGGGTCTAATTTAATTTTTTCTCAATTTATTATCTATCTGACATGATAACCCTATATTTTATAATCTGTTCTCCCCTGATTTGAGATGTTTCTTTTATATGCTAAATTCACATACATAGTTGAGTCATGGTTGGAGTCAGTCTCTCCCCTTCTTCTCTCCCTCTCTTCTCTATTTTGGTCTGTTTTGGCCCCTTCTATCAAATTCCTTTATTACAGTTAATCACTGTTCTTTCCTCTAACTTTTTTTTTGGCTACTTTCATACTTATTTTTCCACTTGAACTAATGAGTGCATCATTGAATAAAGTTAATGTGTTGGAATATTTATTGATATTGCATTTTATAAATTTATATTGAGAGAACTCATATCTTTCATATACTGAGTCATTTAAGCTTAGTTTTACTCTCTGTTTATTGGTTGTTCTTTTATGTACTGGGGAGAGTTTTCTTAAATAAATCCTATCCATTTTAATGATTTGTTCTTTAGATAGCTTATGTTTTATGAAGATATTGTAAATGGAATCCTTTCTAAAATCATGTTTTTGCTCACGACTGCAGAATATGTAAGGTAGAAGCTGTTGATTTTGAAACTAACCGTCAGTCTGAATTCTTTCATTTTAAATAGTTTTTCAGTTAATTTTCATCTCCATAGGTTTTAAAATTATACATCATAAGGTATTTTTAAACAAGGTTTTCAATTATAATCAGATTTGATCAAGTATATTTTGATTACATTATTTTTTCAGTAAGATTTGTTCATTTTTATGTGCTGAAGTTTTAGGTACTTGGGTTCCAATTCACTGCTTCTAAGGTTTCACATGGCCCTTACACAATAGCCAAGATACTGATCTTTTTTATCCTTTTTGTTAGGGTTAGAGGTCAGAATTTAGACCAGCTAAGATTTAACTAATGGTTTTGTAAAATCTACTCCTATCAAATTGACATTCAGATCTTAGATCAGCACTGAGAGAAATAAAGTGATCCACAAGCACTAGGCACGTATGTACTTGTAAATACTCTAGTAGCTACACTATAAAAAATAAATAAGTGAAATTAATTTTAATAATATATTTTCTTTAATAGATCCAAAATCTCATTTCACTGTGATATAGAAATCAAGAATGAAATAGCTGGCATTCTTTTCTGTACTGGTTTCTAACTCTGCTCTGCATTTTATATTTACAGTACATCTCAATTTAAACTAGGCCCCCTTCACACGCTCAGTTTCCACATGTGGCTTGTGGTTGCTGTGCTGGTCAGCACAGCTCCAGATTCTCTCTCTAGCTTGGACTTAAGGATTTACTAGAGTTTTTCAGAACATAAAATTTTATAACAGAAATGATGGCTCAAAGTAAGCTTATTAAAAGTACATGTGTAGATATACTTCTCTCTTAAGTAGAGATTAAGCCTTACTTCCTTTCAACAGAAGGCCTTCTCAAATGTCCTCATAAAAGCTCACAAAATGTAGTAGTGCTTAAATAATACTGCTTGTGACACAGCCCTCATGGCAATTTAGAGGTTTCATGTAAATTCCTCATGGCATCGTTTGAAGCCTGTTGTTTTGGACCCATTAAATGTAATTCTTTTTAAAAAGATCTGATAAGACCACTGTCCAGGACCTTCCTGTTAGTTTTCTTTTAAATGTTAACATGAAATGTGTGTGCATAGGATAGTAACTTTGGGTACTTTGCCTTTATAGACATTGTTGCCATCAATTTTTTTAATCTAAGGGGCTAACAAATATGGCTTACTGGGTTATTTACACATTGAATGAACTGGGCAAAGGTAACTGGCTGTTTTGAATTGAGCCTCTTCATTGTTTTGCTTAAGCCCATCTTTGAAGACGACTTGTCTTGATCCATTCAGGGTTGTACTTCACGAGACTGGGTTAGTCATGTGGCAGCTTAGGTGGAGACTGTTGCTAAGAAGGTCAAAGTCAATCGAGGCTCTGAACCAGGAAACCACGTTAGTGGGCCAGACCTATTTAGAATACAAGGTTAATCTTCATGAATGAAGCAAGAAAACTGGTTTGCAAGGGTGAATCAGAGAGATGGTTTGTTCTGACACCAGTGTAGAATAATTGAGCTTCTCTAATTAGCGTCGATCTCTGTGGCTAACTCTGGTCTTAAAGCCAACTTGTAGAGGAAATCTTCGAGCATCTGCAGCCCATCTTTTCCTCTTGTCCCTCCCTCACCCCCATGTAGATTTAGCCCTACCCCAGTCCAGAAAACCTTAGCAGTAGGAGACATTCAAGGAGCTCTAATTTACCACTTTGAGGATGTGGCTTGAACCACCCTGTCACCATTTCCTTGACCCTGACTGTTTGTTGCAGCAACTAGAGCTCCAGTACTCAGGGCCCTGCCTGTCTGAGAGAAGAGACCCTAGACTCTAGGACTCTGCCCTGGTGAGGAGTTCAGGTGCCAAGCCAGCTGCCAGGGGCTCTGAGTATCACTTGCTTTCACTTTCCCCCTCGGTACTCTCGGCCAGCTCTTCTGGACAAGCTTGTTGCCCGTGTTGGAGTGCGACAGTGTGATACCACACTGTCATTGCAATGACTAGCTGAGCCTTCCCAGTCCCCTTCTAGTCTGTCTCATTCTACTTTCATTTTTAAACTCAGGCCCTGTCCTTCCCTGACCAAAGAAATGAAACCAATCTCTCTCTATAGGTTTTACCCAAATTTGACGTGCTGTTTTATACCTTAAGCTTAAGTTGGATTCAGTCCACTCTGATGCCAGAATGGATGTGATGAATGTTCTCAGGTGGACTCACTCAACTTTCATAACCTTTTTCCCACAGTTGCGAGTAAGGGTTAGAGAAATGACTTGAGAAAGAATGACTCTGCCGTCTTTAGTGTAGAGTGTGTCTAGTGTGGTCAGGGCAGTGGGAAGCTTGTGTGATGTCAGCAGGTTCACGGTCAAGTGTACATCGGTGGTGTTCAACCCTGGCTCACAGTGAATCAAATGGGAATTGGATGCCTGGACTCACCCCAGACCAATGGAATCAGTCTGGGCCATCAGACATATGCACTAAGCATTGATATTGTATCTTCCAGATAATTCTGATGTCCAACAGTGTTGAAAAATACTGATGTAGATCTTTGAATTTCCTTGCTTGTGGAGAGAAGAATAGATTATATAAAGTCATATAGACTGCCAGCCAAGAAACCAAGAGCATATGGATATTTTTGGGGGTAAATTTGTCTATTGCCCAGTTACTTAATGGGTCTAATTGCACTTCTCTAAATTTCACCTGTCAGAAATGATAAAGCTTGTATGATGTTACTCAGTTATTTGGTTTTGAAGAATTTCTTTAAAATTCTGAATTAAATAGTCAATTCAGTACAACCAAATGAAGAGAAAACACATCCCGTTTATTTTTAGCTGGTTCTATATCTACTCTGGGAGCTTGATGAATATGAGCCTCTCTGCAATGTCATTTCTGGTTTTTGCTAGCCTACTTACTTTTAGTGTGTTGTGCTTCATCTCTTTATTCACCTTATATTTGTAGCCTACATGTGTGTAGTTATTTGCACCTGGAAGAAATACCTTAACAAATCAGTAAAAATTTCCAAAACTTCTGTGGCTACTTTCTTTTCAAGGGGTTTATTTTCTTTAGTCTACAGTTATTAATTTATCTCACCCTGGTGTTAATAGATCTTTTACAGGTTAAGGTAAAGAAAACAGAAACTTAGCACAAACCCCAATTTACCTGCTTTCCCTGGTTTCTGAAACGAAGCTCATTTTGAAACTCTTAATGTAGCCAGTGTGATTTCTCTGTGGCCTCCTGGATGGGTGCTGGGGTCTGGCTTCAGGATGTGATGATGATGATTTCACACTTCAGGAGTAGAAAACAAACTCCATAGTCCCTTGTTTTGTTATTTAGTCACTAATTTGTGTCTGACTCCTGCGACCCCATGGACTGTAGCCTGCCAGGTCCTCTGTCCATGAGATTTCCCGGGCAAGAATACTGGAGTGGGTTGACATTTCCTTCTGCAGGGTATCTTCCCAACCAGAGATTGAACCTGCATCTCCTGATTGGGAGTTGGATTCTTTACCCCTGAGCCACCAACTAAGCCCCTATTGTGCCTTAGGTCAAGTGTATTGTGTCCAACCTTTGTGGGATTTTTTAAAAATTCTCTTCTATCATTATCGTTTCTGCATTTAGACTTTTCTTTTTTAGGTGCTAATGTTACTTGTACTCCACAGATGGAAATCTTTTTTTAAAAAGAAGCCAGAATTTGATTGGAGGAGGGGGATGGAGTTCTGAATCACTGGCTCAGTTTAACCCCAGATGGCAGTTCATTCGTGTATTCTGGTTTAAAGTTCTGTGAAAGAATCATTGCATGGGTTGGCCTTTTGTTGACTTCTAAGTGAATGTAATTAGCAAAGAAGGAAGAAGGCCCTCTTAATTTCCCCCAGTACTGTGCTGAATTCCTCTTGATCTTATTAAGTGACTTTCGGGTGAGTGAACTGCTCTCCTATGTTTTAATTTTAACTAAGGCTGAATACCAAGGTCTTCAGTTTGAATTGATAGTTTGTTAGTTTTCTTTATAAGATGTCAGACATTTTCCCATTTATTCAGCTGGAATTATCTTTTTAAAATAATTCTATTGACTCAAACTAGTAGAATCATCATCTTTCCTATTTATACTTCATGTGTCTTTAGCCCGTTTGGTACCCAACTATTTGACATAGTAGCCACTTAAAGAGTAGAGTGCATCTGTTGTGTGACACAAACAAAACTGGAGACTAGCTAGCTTAGTGCTGCCCCACTTCCCTGAGTGTCTTAAGGTACTGCTCTGTAAATAATTGACTGGACAGAAAAGGAAATAAGGCACTCAGGGCTCCCAAAGGGCCTGGAGTGATATCTGACTTTGGGGTCTTCTGAGCTCTGTGCCCTTGGACAAGTCATATAACCCCTCTAAGACTCCTGTTTCGCTTTCCCCCAATACAATAAAACCTACCCATAAATCATCTGTCTCCTGGCTAGAGAGTAGACCAAGCCCGAGGGCACATTGGAATCTTCTGAGGAGCTTCAAAATAGCTGATCCTTGGAATTTGCCCCAAGAGATTCTGATTTCATCTTGGCGGTAGAAGTTGATCAAAGAATGTGATTGTGGCTTGAACTACTAGGTATCTGTGGTCAGATGTGGTCAGATTTATAGTATAGTTTGAAGGTAGATCTAACAGATTATTGGTGGGTAGGAAGTAGAGTGTTAAGGATGTTGCAGGTTTGGGGCCCTAAACCCAAAATGATGGCACCATTTATTAAAATAGAAAACACTGGGATAAAGGACTAAAAACCTCCTTGCATCTTAGAAAAGAGTGGGAAGATCCACATGTGCCAAAATAAGTATGTTGCAATACATTTTTTTTTCTTTTTGTAAAGAGGGTTGCTTTTATCCTAAATTCGATCTCCTTCCTCTGTCTTCCTTTCTTTTAGTTTTCTTTAGAAATTCAGTAAACAGAACTATTAGCATCTTGTGCTGTGTACTATGCTTAGTTGCTCAGTTGTGTCTGACTCTGCAACCCCATGGACAGTAGCCCTCCAGGCTCCTCTGTGCATGGAATTCTCCATGCAAGAATACTGGAATGGGTTGCCATGCCCTCCTCCAGGGGATCTTCCCCACCCAGGGATTGAACCCAGTTCTCCCACATTGCAGGCACGTTCTTTACCAGCTGAGCCACCAGGGAAGCCCATGAATACTGGAGTGGGTAGCCTATCCCTTCTCCAGGGGATCTTCCCAACTCAGGAATCAAACCTGCATTGCAGGTGGATTCTTTACCAGCTGAGCTGCTGCTGCTGCTGAGTCGCTTCAGTCGTGTCCAACTCTGTGCGACCCCATAGACGGCAGCCCACCAGGCTCCCCGTCCCTGGGATTCTCCAGGCAAGAACACTGGAGTGGGTTGCCATTTCCTTCTCCAATGCATGAGAGTGAAAAGTGAAATTGAAGTCCCTCAGTCGTGTCCAACTCCTAGCGACCCCATGGACTGCAGCCTACCAGTCTCCTCCGTCCATGGGATTTTCCGGGCAAGAGTGCTGGAGTGCGGTGCCATTGCCTTCGGGGCCTATTCCTTGTTTCTATGCATTTTCGACATCTGGGAGCAGTATGGATTCATCTCTTTGGAACTGGTCACTCTATTGTTTTTTTGGACACCTAGGAACTCTATGGATTCATCTCTCTGGAACTGATCATTCTGTTGCAGAGACTTTTCACTCCATAATCAGAGTTGATGAGAATAGTCTTTATGTCATCATTGTGTTCTTTTGGCTCTCGAGGTATTCCACACTGCAGGAACATCTTTCAGAGTGCAAAATTAAAACACTTGCTATAAAGTAGATGCTAAGCAAATGTTACTTGAATCTGCATCTGGTGAGTGATAGGGATAAGATCAAGCTGTTCACATTTTGGAAGCTGAACTTTTAACATGCTGGCATGGTTTTGAAATCTCATGGAGTTTTCTTATTACCATGTCCAGGCCCATTGCACTTTGCTCAGCAATGGCCACAGATACTCCAGCAGATCTAAGGGGCTGATTTCTTTTTTTTTTAAAGACATGGGGGAAATTTACTTTTTATGTTTATTAATTTATTCATTATTTTGAATGCTGGCTCTTTGTTGTAGCACATACGCTTTCTCTTGTTGAGGAGTGCCGGCTCTAGAGCACAAGGACTCAGTAGTTACGGCGTATGGGCTTAGTTGCCCCACAGCACATGGGATCTTAGTTCCCCGAATAGGGATCAAACTTGTATCCCCTGCATTGGAAGGTGGATTCTCAACCCCTGAGCCACCAGGGAAGTCCTAAGGGGCTGATTTCATATTTATAATTAGTGGTGGTAGCATGTGGAGGCACAGGAATTGCATTATGGGGCTCTTTCTGCACTGGGTGATTTTTATTTCTGGTGTCAGGAGGTTCTTGAAGCATCCTGAAGCAATCTGGCCTCTCATCATTCTTGTTCTGCCTGTGAACTGGGTAGGGCTGATGGCAGCTGCACACATATGTAGGTACCCTTTAATGTCAACCAGCACTGAGCTTGGCCTTTGAAGTCTTTGCAGCCCACCTGCTGGCATTCATACATCACAGTATAATCTGCTTAGTGGAGGTTTCTCTCTCCTGTTTGAGCCACATCCTGACAAACCGAAGGCAACTGTGCCTTCCGTGCTTTTTTGCCGCTGACTCTTTTTTTTTTTCTCTGAGCCTGTCTTGCCTAACCAGTCTTGGTGGGTTCTTTAACACCACCCCCACAGCGCTCACAGCAGCTGAGCCATCCCCCAGCCACTTGTGGCTCCACTCCTCTGTCAAGACAGACACCATGCTCTCAGGGTCATGGTGGAGCTCCCCGGTGCCCCCTTAGGGATGCCCTATTTTTCTAGCTGGGTTCATGGACTTGTTGGATATTTCACATGCCAGATTGTGACACAGCTTGTCATCAATAGGCAGAGGAAAGCTTCACTTCTTTCCTAATGCTGGGTAGTATCCAGTTCTATAGAGTAAAAAGCTGTTCTTGCTCATGGTGATTCATGGTGCTGGGTGTGCTGTGCTGACTGCTCCCAAACCACAAATTAGCAGGTAGGCTTTGGTTTCTTCACTGGCTGTTTTTGACACTTGAGACAATGTTTAAAAAACAAAGGTGAATTATATTTTTCTCTCTTGCAAAAGCACAATGGAGATAAATAGGCGCCCATCAAATTCCATTGACTTATTCTGAGAACAATGCAGCAGCAAAATGATGTACACGGGTGTTTTTGTTTCTTTTGATAAAATGAGAACTAGCCTTGGAATCAGAAGACTATTAGCCTATCCACCTGTTTTTCTATTGTAAAATGCACCAGTAGCTCTAAAAATAAAAGTTGTAATAATTCAGATAACTTCATGATTGCTTATTATTCCTTTTTCCAATATGCTTCAAAGACTGACTTATTCAGAACTTTAATTCAGTTCTGTCTTCCTGATTGTGTTGTGGTGAAATTAATGGGGTTACCTTTCTGCAAGCATTTTTATCAACTAATTCAACAATTTTTTTTCCATATACAAAGTGGTTAAAACTTGCTTGTGCATTGACACTATCTTAGTGGTTCTCTGATGACTTCATAACTGTCTTTTAAAAAAAAAAACTGTTTAAAAAGATGACATCATGGAATTCTGGAGTTGGAGGGAGCTGTGTGCACTGTCCCTGAGATAGCCTGCTGGCGTTTGGTTATCCAGCTCTGGCTTGAAAACCCTTCAGTGACAGGAGTCACACCCCCTTGTCAAACAGCCCTTTCCACTCTCAGACAGTACTAACACTTAGCAAGTTCTTTCTTGCTAAGAAAGCAATAAAAGCGATTAAACCATTTGTCTCCTACATGTCTTGCTGGGCCAAATATGCTCTGTATTATATTTACACAGTTGATTCTTTTAGGCATTAGTGTAGGATCTTCAATTTATTCAATGTCCCAAAATCTTCCTGAGTTGATTCTTTCATGTTATTTGCATATTTACTAATCATACCAGTATGTTATCCAGTATGAGACAGTATGTTATCCTGTCTCATTGGAACCCAGGCAGTCTGGCTCCAGATCCCTCAGGAAGTTATGCATCTACTTTAACTATCCAGGGATCCCCTTGGATCATAGAAGGGCCCCATGGGACTCAGGCTTTGGGGTCTCTTATTCTATCCAGAGTTGCCCCTGTTTGTCCTCTGTACCTCTACTCCATTGTCTTCATATTTTTGCCGTCCATGTGGCTTCATGGGTGCGGGGGTGCGGGGAGGGCCATCACCCCCCGCAGCCTGACTCCCTGACTCTCCGTGCCCAGCTGGTCCCTGCCCAGTGCCGAGGCTGTCTGCTAGTGTCTCCGGACCACAAGTCCACTTTCCCAGAAAGAAACCCAACTGGCCCTGCCACTCACGTGCCCCTGTTGACCCTGATACCCAGGGTCAGAAAACTAAGCCAGGAGAGGGGAGTAGGGGCAGGAGCCAAGGGTGACCCAGGGAAGGCTCCATCAGGAGGTCTTGAAAGAAGTGGGGAGCCAAAGGAAAGCTCCTGTAGAAGTTCCTTTATGGATGTTTGTCAGCCAGTAGTGAATCTACATCATTACCTAATCTTGGGATCCAGTGTCTCAGTTTTTTAAGGACAGGGTGCGTCTAGTCTTGTTGAAGTACAGAATGCTAAGGATTTGGCCAATAACATTAATATTCAGGTTTAGGTAGTGTAAAGGACCTTTTTTCCCTGGAGGAGGGTCCCACAACCCACTCCAGTATTCTTCCCTGGAGAATCCTGTGGACAGAGGAGCCTGGCGGGCTACAGCGCATAAGGCTCTCGAAGAGTTGGACATGACTTAAGTGACTTAGCACACATGCACAAAGGACCTTTTTTATAGGGAAAAAATTCCCTTCAATCTCTGACTGTACATTTTGGGTATGAGAAACACCACTTTAAAAACAATGAGCTCCTACTCAATGTTAGCTGAATTCTCAATGCAAAAGGAAAGTATTCCTTTTAACTTTCAAATTAACTATTTTTAGAAATTCCCATAAATCCTTTAGAAGCTGTAGATCCCATTACTAAAATCTGTGGACTTTGAAAGCATGACTGTAGACTACACTTTTCATGAACAGTAGTTTATAATGTACAGAATCCATCTACTTTCCTTTTTAAAACACTTTGCCCTTTCCCATGGTTCTTCTGTGATTAGTGACACTTTATTTAACTATTCTGCAAGTTCTCACAGTTTCATAGATTTAAAAATATTGTATATGTGTATACACACACATGCTACAAAATATGAATCTATCAATATTTAGAGCCGCTAGGTACTGCCTTGTCTTTTTTTCTCTTCAAAATAATTCCCTACCATCTCTTTTGCATTTGTTCCTCCAACTACTATTCATTCTAACCTTCCTAGTTTTAGGATAATTATCCTTGATGCCAAATGAAGTGAAGGAGGAGAAGTAGGAATTGAGGAGTTCTGCTTCTTATGATCTGTTAACATCACGCCATCCATTTCAGGCGGTGGACCTATCCCATGAATTCACTGTATTGCAAAGGAAGCAAGGAAGCACTTTTGTAGCCGCTCAACATTTTTTAAAACACTTTTCCTCCATTCTTAGGTGTCTGCACATCTGTTGTTATTTGCTGTTGAACATGTGAGTCTATTTCCCAACCTTTTCCATGATCTTTTAATCTACTTTTCCTTGTCCAAGGCCATGTTATGCTGCAACAGTGGTCTCTGACCACACCTCTCTTTCCCCAAGACAGGACCTTTCACAATTAGTCAGCATGTTACTTCAGCTTTCCGGACTTCTGCCCCTTTTGGGTTTTGGTACTAATTTGAAATACATCCTCTTAATCTAGAAGATATGTCTGGCTTAGCCTGGTATTCCCCTCCAACTACCAAAAGTTCCGTGGTACAGTTAGGTTTTCTAAACCTTATCACTTCTGCATTGATTAGAATCCAGTCCATGGTAACAATTCCTCATCTTATTTCCTGTACCTTCTCAAGTGATGAGCTTGCTGCCAAGACGAGTCAATGATGCTTTTAGCTAATTGAGGCTTCTAGGAGATGCCGGATGTGTGTCTGGTGGTTGAAACCCTTCATTGCTAGTTCAGTCTGTTTCTGTGCCAATGTTTAATCTATATTGGGAACATACCACTTATTCTTCTGTCTGACCAAAGGATCTGTGGACTATCCCTAAGGGGATATCATTACATTTATATTATCTTTCATTGTTCTCCTTTTCCTGTTAAGTATGATTTGGCATTAGTGTTTTCTTTAGTATTTGCAGTAACTCAGCATGCCCAAGATGATTGTTTTTCTAGGTTAGTATCCAAAGCTGGGAGCCACAGAAATTGAGTGCTTACTATGTGTGAGGCCCAACACTAGGCATGCACAGGTAGGTTGCCGTGCAATACTGCTTAAGATTAGCCTTTCCTCTGAACGTCAGGAATACTTTTTTCGGTGTCTATCACTCAGAATTGGTTGTGCTATTTTGGAGCTTGTTGCAGTTCAGCATGAGTACAGGGAGTGTTAAACCACTTTTTTTTTCCTGTTTTAAACAAGAAATAATGTCGATTTTCACACTTGTTTATTTTTAGATCAGTTCCCCAAAATACATACACTTAAAGAAAAATATCAGTTAACCATGTATGGTAATGATAGGTCCTGATAGGAAGATATATTCATGGGTATCAGGATGGAGATAAGACTATAAAATTCTGGGAATTTTTAGATGCCTGATAATAAAATAGAAAATTTAGTAAACATTTATTGCATGCAAGGGACTTTCTTGAAGTGTTATTTATGTTACTTCTCCATATCAGAATAGTGTACCTGATGGACATGTGCCCTCATGCCTGGGCTGTTCTCAGAGT
Organism: Bison bison bison; assembly: GCF_000754665.1. Classification (NCBI taxonomy): domain Eukaryota; kingdom Metazoa; phylum Chordata; class Mammalia; order Artiodactyla; family Bovidae; genus Bison; species Bison bison. Next base: position 2,467,034 of record NW_011495013.1, on the reverse strand, counting down.
TTAAGTCAGGTACATCTGTAATATCTAGTATTATTATTCTCAGTTGACGTATACCTCAGGATACAGGTGAACCGATTAATATTGGAGTGGTCAAAAGACCACTGTATATTCAAAGCTTTTTCAGATGATACTTCAAGGAAGATTGGTTAGGGAGACTGCTTTGACATCTAATAGTACCCACGAGGTAGGAGAAAGTCATGGTTGGAAAAACTATGTTGAGGTGGAATAGGGCCAGTAGAGGAGAGATGGGGTCAGAGGGAGAGGTTAGGTCAGGCCTAACTATGGAATGAATAAATGCATCCCTCAGTGTTAAAGCTCTAGAAGGGACTTGGACTTTACCTATTTCCAAATGTTATCCTGGCTTCTCAACTCACTGGCCCTCTGACCATCAGCAGTTCTCCATATAAGAGCAAAGTTTCTCCATCATTTTGAGAAGAATTGTTGGGGGTGGGGAGTGAACTCTGTAACATGAAAAGCAATTTTTTGAAGCTGATAACTGTGTTTTACATCATCTGGGTAAGTGGATATTCTTTGTTATGGCATTTTGTTATAACTTAAATGGGCTTGGAGATAATGAGCTTACATCACAATTGCATGAACAAGAGGGTAAAAGAGAAGAAGCTAGGTGTGTGGGAAGCTTTTTGACTGTTGTGCAAGTTCCTTAGGGTGGAAAGACCTATAGAATGTACTGGACTCGGGACTTGGATAGGGCAGCTCTTAACATCAGAGATCTGATCCATCAAGCAGGGTGTGTTGGGAAGGGTTCCAGGCAGCTTCATGATATTTGGGGGGCAGGGTAATTGCTTGTGGTTCCAAGTCATTGTTCCATGCAGAGCAGAAAAGCCAGCTTGACTTGGGAAGAGAATAGGTTTCGGCTCCTTGAAGAAGAGAGGCCAGGTTTGGGTCCAGTGTCAATGCCCACCTACATAATTAAATGGACATTGGGACAGGACTTGGCGTCTAGCAGAGGACTGAAATGCCTCTGCTTCAATTCATACTATGGAAGCTGAGCATAATATTCAAGTAGGTAGAATAGTTCCCAGAATCAAGTGAAAAACTTTTCCAGGAAGATAAAGGAGCATGCAAAGCAGCTGGACTAATGGACAGGCCTCAGAATCCATCTTATCCATGCTTATTAGCCTTTTCATATGTCAAAACGGCAAATTGCCTGTGATTAGCTTAGCATGGGTCATGCGCCCACCTTTGAAGTCAAAAAGGGGAATTGTATTTTGAGGGACCAGTCCCACTGCCTACAGTAGGGGGAAGGGAGTTCTTCAAGGAAAACCAACAGTTCTTTTCAGGAGAAGCAGATGCTGAACTGGAATGATCAGCAGATGTTCACTGCATAGAGCCTGAATCAATATTTGGAACAAGAAGGTGTATTGATGCAATTGAAAATTTCATTTCCCCTCTGGCTATTGTAGTCATGGTGTAGAAATTTGAGATGCATTGCTGAGTAGCTTCTATTTAATTTCCATGCTTTCAAAGGTGTTTGTTTCTTCAATGCCATATTTGAAATTGTAGTGTGTACGTTTTAACCTTTAAAGCACCCAGTTCATTGCTGCCAGAGTGGTGGTTCCTTCCCTTTGTTCCCTCTCTGTCTGGAAACAGCTGCAGTCAGGCTCACAATCGAATGTTTGAAACGACTGTTCCACCCCAACAATGTGGAATATGGGACTTCAAGTCTTTTTTGTAGCTCTAGTAACTGCTTCTGTATTTCTAATTATGTAAACAATATATATGGTAACCACTAAAAACACAATAACTAAAATACAAATGTCTAAATTGTTCAACCAAAGATTGTTTTACTCCAGACACTGGAACCAAAAACAAAAAATTGTTAAACGAGGACTTTTAGTTTATTTTTATTTTCCCCATCGAACAAAATAAAAACCTACTAAACCTTGGAAAGGACCATGGGTAATACTCATAACTTCCTACTGAGTAGCACCTAACTTGAGTCACACCTAAATTCTGCAGCTGTGCCTTTAAAGTCTCTGGCTAGTTTTCTAGTTAGTATTTTTATATTCGACTGTTGTCTAAAGATTTCATTCTAGCTAAGGAAATGCAAGAAACCAATATGGTCTCTTTGGTGTCTAATATTAGAAGCCACTGAGTAAAAGGATATATATTAATAGTTGGACTCTCCTGATTATGTTTAGGAGGCCATATATATATGTTCTGATTCCATTTACAGCCTTGCTTATAATTGTGATAAAGCTAAGCCTGCAAAAGCATACTGGTTCAGAACCATATTACCAGGCAACAGAATGGTTTTGTGTCTTGTTCTCTTCTCCCTCCCACCTACCCACCCCTGCTTCTGTTGCATAACCCCATACAGATGACAATTTTAGGAAAACATGTACTTATTTGATATTAATTTATAAAATCATAGGGTAAAATCTGTTATTTTACTCTCTAGTTTTATTCACTGGTCCCAACTTTAATTAAATATTATCCTCCCAAATTTTAAACATTAGTACCTACCTCAGTAGGTCCCTAAGACTTTCGTTTTTCTCATCTCAAACGTTTTGAAGGAGAGAGTAGCTTTATAATCTCTGGATAGAAGATAGGGTGACAGGGACCAGTTGGATGATAGTATTGTGCTACATTGCTAACATGATCATTTAATCCTCGTGTGAACCCTATTTTATGTGAGGAGGCTGAGGCTCAGATATAAAATAATTTTCTCAGTGCTATATAGAAGTGTCATAATCTGAATCAGAACACAGATCTTACTAGAAAACCTGTTCCTTCTCCCCACAGCCTGCCTTTTTTATTTCAACAGGAAAAATAGTGGCTGAACTATTTATGTGTGCATGAGGAGCTAGGCACTTACTGTCTGGAGTGCTTTTTACATATCCATTATCTCATTTAGTCTGCACAAAATCCTGTGAAAGAAGGTAGGCAGTCAGAGCTAAGTAATCCATCTAAGGATACCATATCTCACAACTAAGGACCTAAACCATCTCTCTGACTCCACAGTGTGTGCCCCAAGCACTATAATGCCTTCCTTGATTAGACTGTGTTTCTTTTATTATTGCTGAACTTGATATAATTAGAGAAAGATGTGTGCTATCTAAGGCTAGAGTTTTCTGGCTGTAAAGAGAATTCTATGAAGTGGTTAATCACTTGCTATATTTAAAGTGCTAAATTTCTTTCCAATCTTGGGCTTTGGTTTGGAGCATCAGACAGTGGGCACATGTGACATCAGACAGGACGAAATGATGATAGACATGGAGAGGCTGTGAGGGGCAGACCAGCTCCACCTCGCAAAAAATGCCAAGTATAATCCACTGCATCCCTGTCACCACTGTCTCACCCACGCCTCATCGTCTTACCTGAATTAACTTGGCCTCAAAACGATCTTCCTGCCTAAAACTTTTCTGTGGATTCCTACCACACGAAGGATATAAATTCAAGGTTCTTACTGTTTCTTCCAGTCTGGCTCTGTCCCTTCTTGTTTGATGGCTCCCCCTGTTCACAACCACTGGTCCTCCTGTTTCTGGAAATGCCAAGGCCATGCTTGCCTCCTTGGCTTTGTTCCTGCTCATCCCTGGTTTGGTTCACACTATCTTTTATCTTTTCTCATTGAGGGCTCAGCTCAGCCTCTCCTTGGAGAGGCCTTCCCTTGCTGCTCAGTAGAAAGCTCCAATAGCAGTAATGACAACAGCAACAGTGGGAACAGCTAGTATTTATTGAGCTCTTCTTATTGAATGCAAAGCATTGCTCTCCATACCATTAACTACCATGTCCTTCACAACCCTCCTTTGAGGTCAGTATCATTATCAAGTCCATTATATTGATGGTGAAACTGAGGCACAGAGAGTTCTGTCAATAATTTGTCAATCACCTGTTTTACTTCCTTCATCCTACATATCATGATCTGTAGTTATCTTGCTTTCTTCCTGAAAGTAAATTCCTAAGAGAAGGGAACCTTTTAAGCTGTTTCTTCAGCTTAAAAAAAAAATGCCTGGCTCATCGTAGATACTTAACTATGTTGAATGAATGAATGAGCAAATTGGGTCATGATGTTTATGACAGGAAATGGAAATTTTCAGAGATGTGCTTCTGCTGTAATTGTGTGAGAGGGTGCAAAGTCTTTCGCCTGAAGTGTTGAGCATTTTTCTTCTCTACTCATACTGTGTGCATTTAAGCACATGACCGTGTATCTGGGCAGAGGAAGAAAGGAAAACTAGGTGTCAACATCCTTGGTAGCCCAGTAGACACTGGTCAGTGGGTGGGTGCCAGGTGGGTGCTGGCAGCGGCCTATAGTCACTACTTATCTTTTCAAATGTGGAGACTCAGCTGGGAGTACAAAGCACTGTTTGACTCTGTGCCTGTGTTTTGGCTGCTGATTATGTAAAGCAGCTGTTACTCTGAAACATCTGGCTCAAGTACGGAGATTTTTTTTTTTAATTTTCCTGTTCATCTGAACAAATGAGGTATTCACTGTTTTCTTCTTGGTGCTCAGCAGATTCTAATTTCACAGGATTTTAACGCTGAAAGAGAATTTCAGATTACAGTGAGTCCCTACATGGGAACAAATTCTGTTCTGAGAGAGTGCTCGTAAGTTCAGTTTGTTCACAGGGCCAACAGTCAGGCATATAGTACTGTACTGTAATAGGTTTATAATATGTTCACATCTTTGAAATTTTGCAACTTGAGGGTTCATATGTAGGGGACTTACTGTATTTGCTTACATTTCTCATTTTACAAGGAAAGGCAATAGCCCCTAGGGATTATGTGCACAGGATCACATAAGTCCTTAGTGGAAGAACTAGAGCTCACCTCCCAACTACTGAGTGAGTTGAATAATAAATGCTGTCAGGGGAGGATGGACCAAGTGTTCACTTCGGGGCCATGATTGAGATGCTGTCCCACAATCATCTTATGTTTTCTTGATCATGAAAATTATTCTTGAAAATTGAAATAGTCTGCAGGAGGTTGTTGCTTCTATATCCTTATTTAGTAATACAAAGTAATATCTAGTAGTACATTTCAGTAACTAAAAATCATGTGTGACTCCGTTTCCTTATACTGAAATTACTGATCCCTCAAAAGTCTTGAAGTAGCATTTGGTCATTTTATAACCAAGAATGCAGAATTTGGTCTAGTAAAATCCCCAGGTTGATATGTGCTTAGTAAATACTAAGTAATTTTATCATTAATTGAAATAAACTATAATTCAGAAAACAACTGCTTTTCTGCTGGGGGAAATAATCAATTAGGATATTGAAAACACAAAATATGAAATTTTCAGCATGTCCAGAATTCTGAACTAGAGAATCATTGTCTATACTGTTTGGCCTTTTCTTTATTCCAATAAAAGCTGGCCCAGAGTAGTTTATTTGGGGAGACTGGTTTGATTCTTGCTGGTCTTAAATGGGAAGAGAATTTGAAAAAGAATATATGCGTGTATAATATATGTATAACCGAATAACTTCACTATTCACCTGAATTGTTAATCAACTTTGCACCAATATAAAGTAAAAATTGTTTTAAATAGTAAAACTAAAGAGAAAAAAAAAGGCATTGCAGACTTTGGGGAGTGTCACATCAAAATAAGCTGAGGTATTTCAGAAGCCACTATCGAGCCCTTGCTCATTTGTAATCCTTAAAGAGTTAGCTATGTGAAAGTGGCTGAGGAGGTTTGCCCTGCAGATCTGTTAGTGTCAGAAGAGTAATGATGCTTCAGTGGATGTCACATGCCTGACTGAACACTGAGGACAGTGGGGCAAACGCCTGAGTGATTCTCCTGGAGAATCCAAAATGTGAAAAAGGACTGTGCATGTGGTGGCGTGGTCATCGTTGCCTTGTGTACATGCGGGCCGTGTTGAGTTGCTCCCAAGAACTTGCAAAGGGGGAAATGAGCTTGCCTTCTTTTTTCTGTGTAAGATCAGCACATGCTAGGAGCAGAGTTCTGTGCACGAGGGGCACATTTGTTCCTAGGCCTGCAGGTTTGGATGGTAATCCCACTGGCAGATTAAATGTCAGATTGAATTTGGAGATGGAGATGGTCTGGAAAAGAGTGAGTCATGGAGTTAAAAAAACTGGCAGTACTCTCCTTAGCTCTTTGGAGGGGAGGAGACGTGCTGGCCGACAGATCTGGTATCCTAGCCCCATTGCCGAGGTATTCTGACAGGCTGTGAGTTTTTTGGTCCTACAGTGCGTTGACTCCTGTTGTGGAGTTGAGTGCATCAAGCCGTGCTGGCTGAACGCCATTTGGCTCGTGTCATCTAGCTACCAGTAGGTTGCTTCATGTACTCACCAGACACCATCACTTGGTCATTGGACTTTCAGTTCAACTGACTGTGGGACTTCAATTACTCTAGTTCCTATGGCAATTATTTCTCATCATAAACTTACAAATTGTCATTTTGAATTTATGAGTCAGTCTTACAGGCTTGGATAACCTGTGTCTACATCTAAGACAAAGATCTGTTCTTGATACATTGTTAAATATGTTTTTTGCTCATCTACTAGTTCTTCAGATACTGAGTGCTTACTCTAAGCCATGGGTATGCTATTTAGAAAACTCTCAATGAAACAGGGGAAGCAGATGCAATAACAATTACAGAGTAAAGAGTGATACCTAACTCCTCCGCTGAGAATATCCAGTTATGTTAAGTAAGTACAACCAGAGAATATCAGTTCAGAACAGAGTGGGGAGCTAGTTTTCTGAGGCTTTTTGTCTAGCAAGGTACCATCAACTGTACACTATGGTCTTTGTGCTGCCTTCAGGGAAAATCTAATGAAAGATTTTTAAAACTTTTAATATTGCTATGTCTCTATTTGATAATCTATAACTTGGTCTGTTCTGGCTGCTATAACACAATACCATAGACTAGCTAGTTTGTGAATAACAAATTTATTTCTCACAATTCTGGAGGCTGTGTGTGTGTGTGTGTGTGTGTGTGTGTTAGTCATTCAGTCATGTCTGACTCATTGCGATCCCATGACTATAGCCCACCAGGTTCCCCTGTCCATGGAATTCTCCAGACAAGAATATTGGAGTGGATTGTCATTTCCTACTTTAGAGGATCTTCCCGACCCTGGGATCGAACCTGGATCTCCTGCACTGCAGGCAGATTTTCTACCCTCTGAGCCAGTAGGGAAGCCCTTTATGGAGGCTGGGAAATCCAAAATCAAGGCACTAACAGATCTGGTGTCTGGTGAGGGCCCACCTTCTGGTTAATACAGGACCATCTTCTTGCTATGTCCTCACAAGTGGAGGGGGTAAGGGATCTCCCTGGGCTTCTTTGAAAAGGGGAACTTTTAACTCCTCTTATTATGGTCCCACCATGATCTTGAAAAAGTTTCTCCTGATCACATCGCATCCACGGTTAGGGTTTCAAACTATGAGTTTTTGGAGAAGACAATCCCTATCTGAAATTTTGATTGTATACACTAGGGAGGAAAATCCATTGTGTTTAAAATGTGGCATGCTGCTGCTGCTGCTGCTAAGTCGATGCTGCTGCCAAGTCGCTTCAGTCGTGTCCGACTCTGTGCGACCCCACGGACTGCAGCCTACCAGGCTTCTCCGTCCATGGGATTCTCCAGGCAAGAACACTGGAGTGGGTTGCCATTTCCTTCTCCAGCTAAGTCGATAGTGACTGATAATTATTAACTGTGTGAGCATGGATGGCCAAAGCTACTAATAAGTCTAACACTGTACCATGAGCATGACAGTATCTGATTTGGAACCCTGTGACCTCCAGAGTGATGAGTGTACAATGTAATGTCATATTGTATCTCTCTACGTAGAAAGCTTTCAGTGGCTCACTGCCAAGCAGAGGATGCCACCCAAACTTCTTGACAAGCCTGAGAAGTCCCCTGAAACCTGGCCTCCATGCTTCTTCAGCACCATATCTCCCCCGTCTGTACTTTGCCTTTCGTGTATTCTTCAGCAGCTTTGTCCTGTTTGCACTGATCTGCACACATGACACTGTTTCTCACCCTCCTGGTCCCTACGCTACGTTCCCTCCACTTTGTAGGAAGCCCTAAATGTTTTCTGGTTTCACAGAGTAACAAAAGCTTCCCTGGTGGTTCAGACGGTAAAGAATCTGCTTGCAATGTGGAAGACCCAGGTTCGATCCCTGAGTTGGGAAGGTGCCCTGGAGAAGGGAAAGACTACCCACTCCAGTATTCTTGCCTGGAGAATCCCATGGACAGAGGAGCCTGGGGGCTACCGTCCATGTGGTCACAAAGAGTGGGACACAACTGAGTGATTAACACTAGAGTAACAAAGCCCACTAGCAAGCTTTAATTGCCGAGTAGTTCCCAGCACCTCACTGTGATTGGTGACTTATCAGTGGGTGGAGAGGAATTGACTTGCTCTCAAAATGGCCTCCTAACCACTCCTTTGTCCTTAGGTTTTTATTCAGCAAACAGTTATTAGGTACTTGCTGTTTGTTGGTACTGGTGTTAGAAGTTGAATGACAAGCCAGTAATTGCCCTGGGGAGTTGCATTCTGAAAGAGGAGGCGGACTCAAGGGACAGGGAGGTACAGAGGCCTGTGGAAACACAGGGAAGGCTGCCTTTAAGACAGAGAATACTTCAGAAGAGACCTCCCGTTGGCAGGGCTTTTGGGAGGAGTTGGCACTGGCAAGGCAGAAAAGAGAGGAAAAGTGGGGTTTTGAGATAAAGTACAGTTGGCAACTCTAGGAAAGCAGTAAGGGACCGATTTAATTCAGTCTTATTTATTTCTCACTAGAAAGTAAAATAAGTAGTTTAATTTTTTTCTGCTCTTCTCGAAGCTGTATGTAAAAGTGTTGTCAACATTGCAGCAAGATGTTACCCAGTTGGAATTGCTTGTATCTATTTACATTGCTTTAGTGACTGTGGGGTAACTGATCTTAAGAAACTTAAGTTCATCTGGGAACATAAATTCTAATTACTGGAAAGATTAAGATGATCATAGTAAGGTAGATCATTGTGGTGGTTACCTGTTTAAACCTTACTGTTTATCTTTTTCTCTATCTTTATCCACAAAGATAGAACAAAAACCAGAAATGCATTAAATGGTATGTTTAAAATTTCAGAATGTATTGTCATTACCTCTGTGTTGTTAGTCTTGTCTAAAACTATAAACCATTTTAGAATTCTGTGCTGTTTTGGACGTGTTTATATGTAATGCAAGAACTAAGTTGACCATTTCTGGGGAAGAGTACAAATTAAAAATGGATGTTACTGTTTTTGAATTGGGTCAGCTTTGACATGACTCTTAAATGCTGCCTTTTATTAATAAATGTAGTAGAAATGTTCAATGTGGGGGGGGTTCTTTTTATTAGAACAGAAACAACACCAATAAAGGGGGAACATATGGGCTTCCCTGATAGCTTAGTTGGTAAAGAATCTACCTGCAGTCCAGGAGACCCTGGTTTGATTCCTGGGTGGGGAAGATCCTCTGGAGAAGGGATAGGCTACCCACTCCAGTATTCTTGGGCTTCCCTTGTGGCTCAGCTGGGAAAGAATCTGCCTGTAATGCAGGAGACCTGGGTTCGATCCCTGGGTTGGGAAGATCCACTGGAGAAGGGAAAGGCTACCCACTCCAGTATTCTGGCCTGGAGTATTCCATGGACTGTATAGCCCATGGGGTTGCAAAGAGTTGGACACAACTGAGTGACTTTCACTTTCATATAGCTTTTAACAGATTTTAGGCTCTAGGATAGTTAGGAAATGTGGTTTGGGTCTGGATAATACAATGAAGCATTTCTTATCAAATAAAAAGAGTCTCTCTCTCTCTCTAAGGTTATGAGAAGACTGATGATGTTTCGGAGAAGACGTCACTGGCTGACCAGGAAGAAATAAGGACTATATTCATCAACCAGCCTCAGCTGACAAAATTCTGCAATAACCATGTCAGGTAGGAACTACCAAAGAATTATTGGGACCAGCTACCACAACAGGGCTTGGGTGGGCATCTCCCTGGCCCAGCTGAAATGAAAATACTTGCAAAGGAGCTTTCATTAAATCAGTTTAATATTTAAGAGCTTCTTGAAGCAGTGTAGATCAGCTGTTTCTCTATCTTCTAGCCAATAAAGTGATGCTAATAAGAATATAGAAGTAGGAAAGAGCAGAAAGGCTAAGCAGCCATATGCTGCCGATTCTATTTATAGTATCTGAATAATGAAAGCAGTTCATGGGTAGGTGCCTTTGTCTTAAACCTGTTAATAGACCTGTGAACTATTGTTTTTGATGAACAGGTTTTCACCTTTTAAAATAAGTCTTTGCAATTCTCTTAGAACTCCTTTGTGTTAAATAGTCTTTAAATATTGACTTTTGATGCTTGCGGAATTTAGTGTGGTGTCCAAGAATGGAGGGTGTGAGAATTCCTTCACTGTTCTATTTTCCTTCCAACAATAATGTAAAAGTATACCTCTTAGAAGCACTGTTCACTGAGTGGCTCCTGGAACCAAGTGAACACCACCCCCATCACCACCACATGCCAGCCCAGTGATTTCCTGATGACAGAACTCCTAGATTTGTGAAATGACCATTTAAAATTAATTTTTACACCTTCAAATTCTAGAGAAACTTCTCTGAGCTTGAGTTATGTGGTTAATCTTCTATTTAATTAACAAGAGGAAGATTGGATGTTTCTGAGGCCTAAATGATGGTATCTTCCTGATTATGGACACATCTGATGTGTTTAGTGTGGAGTCCTACTCAAGTTTCTAGAGCAGCAGTGAAGAAAATTCAAACAGACCCCCAGAAAACTCCCCATTTCACTGATGTGGTCCAGGGAAGCCATCTCAATTTTATATTTCTGGTCCTGCTCAAATTGTTGATTTTGGGGGGCAAGATTTTATTTTCTATTAACATATTATACACTACCTTAGCTAAAGTTGCTCTTCTTTGTAAGCCATTGCTAGTAATGATAACAAGGGGATTGGCCAAAGAGAACAAAAGAAACTATGCAGAAAATTAAACTCTTACTACTTAGACAATTCCTTTTGTTACTGAGTCTCAGCTTTTGCTGCTTGCCTTAGGACAAGCCAGTAATTGACAAGTTGTTGGAAAAGGAATAATGACTTTATTCAGAAAATCAGCAACTGAAATGGTAGGCTCACACCCTTACAGAGAACCCTCTTGCCTGAGTTAGAATTCAGGCGGCTTTTATACCGAAAGTAGAGGGAGTTAAGTCAGATACTTCCTGGTTCCCATCATCCTCAGAGACAATGTGTTAATTTCTTCTTGCAGGCATTTACAAGTGGGCGTGGTCAGGATGTTTCCTGTGAGCTAAACAAAGGTATTTTAGCTTAGTGCTCATTACCTAGTAGGCAGTGTTCAAAGAGATGGGCTATTATGCATCATTTAAGTTTGTAGGAAACATCCCTTTAGTGATTAACTTGTAATATTGTAATTGAAAACAAAAGATTCTTTCTTATTACACTTTCACTCCTTTTCATTGAGGTTACTGACCATTTGCAGTAGTCTTCTGGTTTAAAACAAAGGGCTGTTGTTCATCATCTAATTTTTTATATGGTGATAATAGAATTTTATAAATATGAGTGCTATTTGTGGAGTAATTAAGTTTTATGCTACTTTTCATTTTTGTTTTCTAGCACTGCAAAATACAACATAATCACATTCCTTCCAAGATTTCTCTACTCTCAGTTCAGAAGAGCCGCTAATTCATTTTTTCTCTTTATTGCACTGCTCCAGGTAAAGTCATGTTGTAAAACCTTAGCTCAGAATAATGTGTTCAGATATTAATAAATGTGTTTCTTAAGCCCATGACCAGTCTTCTGAAGCTTATCTAAATGCAGAGAGATAAGCTGGTTTGGGTGGGCATTTCTGGCTCCTGCTGTAAGCCAGGTTAGAATACTGCTGCTACCTCTTCAAGCCTTTTGATTCATTGTCATCAGCTTATTTTAAAGTGAAGTAAAGTAATATGGCAGGGACTTTTCATTTTGGATGGTAAAGAGGGATAGGATTTTTTCTTAAAATAGTAATTTATTTTAGGAACAGCAGTATTGTCAATTATGAACTTTAGAATGCAAAAGTTACCATTTTAAAGCTTTTTTTGTTTTGAACTTGGGTTAGTTGTAATCAGAAAGAAAGATTTGTTTTATTAAAAAGTACTATATGTTCATGTAAAAAGAGTAAGAAAATACAACAAAGCATAAAGAAAAAAATTGAACCTCTATTATTTCATCACCAGGAAAACACAGCTACTCTCTTAAAATTTGAGTGTGTATCCTTCTGGTCTTTTTTTTTTTTTCTATCCCAAGCATTGTTAATTGACTTGTAAAAGGGGGATCATAAAGTGTATCTATTTTATTATCTGCTTACCCATATAGTAATGTATGGATATTTTTTCCCATATAATTCATTGTATTTCTAAAATACCATTTTTAATGCTTTATGAAATTTTATTGGCTTGGTCAAAAAGTTCATTCAGGGTTTTCCATAAGGTGTTAGGGAAAAATCCGAACAAACTTTTTGGCCAACCTAATTGGAGAAGACTCTTGCAAGTCCCTTGTGCTGCAAGGAGATCCAACCCGTCCATCCTAAAGGAGACCAGTCCTGGGTGTTCATTGGAAGGACTGATGCTGAGGCTGAAACTCCAGTACTTTGGCCACCTCGTGCAAAGAGTTGACTCATTGGAAAAGACCCTGATGCTGGGAGGGATTGGGGACAGGAGGAGAAGGGGACGACAGAGGATGAGATGACTGGATGGCATCACCAACTCGATGCACATGAGTTTGGGTGAACTCCAGGAGTTGGTGATGGACAGGGAGGCCTGGCGTGCTGCAATTCATGGGGTCGCAAAGAGTTGGACAGGACTGAGCAACTGAACTGAACTGAATATTGAATGCATGTGCTGTAATTTAGTTAACCAGTCCCCCTTAGTAGGTGTTAGTCCTACATATGACTGCTTCCGTGAAACTAGTATACTCTCTTCCAGCTGCTTACTAGATTCAAGCAAATTGCCTCACCTGGTGTTAGTCCACCAAGTTGGTAAAATCGATGAAGCATATTTTAAGAAGCATTAAGATTTTGTTGTTTTCAAATGTATTACAAACTTGCTAGTTTTACTGAATTTCTCTTCCATTTTTATTTATTTTTTTCCTTCAAATAGCAAATACCTGATGTATCACCAACAGGTCGCTATACAACACTGGTTCCTCTCTTATTTATTTTGGCTGTGGCAGCTATCAAAGAGATAATAGAAGATATTGTAAGTACTTTTTTTTCATAAATGTAACACTGTTATTTTATGTACATATTTTAAAATAGCAATTTCTAAGTTGTTTTATTCTTGATACAGGCTGTTTAAAATATTCATCTTAAAAGTGTTTAAGATAATGCTCCCATTCCTGGAGTTAATTCCTCTTGATTTCTATAGGATTAATATTACAGAATGCTTGTTACAGTGATCTCTTAAGTTTGTGCCTTTGTGATGAAATAAATTAATTTGAATGTAGTAATTAGCTTAGAGAGAAAACTATATTTGAACATTATTTTCAAGTATGCTCAGTTTCAATTTGAAGGTTATTTCAAGTTAAAACACCATAACCTCCAAGTTATATAAGGTAAAAAATTTTTTTTATTTTTTTATTTTTCCATTTTCCGTAGTTTTCACCTCATTAAACACCTTTGATTCTTTTTCATTTTTTTTTCACTAGTTCTCAGTTTCCTTTTATTTTATTAAAGGAAAGTAACAGCAAATTTGCTATTTTTATTATTCTGTAGTAGTAAAGAAAAGGGGAAGTCAGTCAGTTTCCCCTTGATAAAATAAGTTACCCAAAATAAAATTAGGCTTTTCTTTTTCCTCTGTTTCACCATTATTTTAGCTACTTTAGTTGAGGAAGCTAGTATTTTTTTTCTATGCCCTTTAAATACATTGGCTGTCTGAAATGACCATCTGTCAAGCCTTAGGCAAGTCAGATGGTAAGATGAGGAAAGACTGAGACATTCTTTAGAAAGCTCCAATGTAAAGTTGTACAAATATTGATATTATTTTGTAAAGAATCAAATTGGGATCTCATGAAGAACACATGAGCTGTAGCATTGTTAGGCCAATTAGAAATGGGTCAACTGACCACAGAGATCATCAGCCTCACTCAAGTATCTAGGTTGTATGTGTGCATGCGCCTGTGTATAAACCATCATAATCTCTAGTTGAAAATGGCTTACTTACTGGGACCACTAACTGAAAATTCATGAGCCTCTTTTCTTGCCTGTATCACTCTGCGCAGACTTACACTCCTTGACTTGCACTTGGCGGTCCTTGAGAATTGGTCTTTAAAACAGTTGTCTTTCTTTGCCTTTTGCATTCCCCTTTCTTCCTCTGTTGAGCCTATTTTTCATTGAGTACCTCTTATTTGCTAGGTATTGTGCTGTGGTTTTTGCATTTTTTTTTCAGTTAATTTCCTTCAGTGACTTTGAAAGCTAGATTTTAGCTTCATTTTAAAGTTCAAAAAGCCGAAGCTTAGAGAGGGCATGTAACTTGTGCAAGAAACTGTTAAAATCTGAATTCCATCCAGTCCTATGCGCTTCCTCTGTTTTAGTGTGGTGAGTCACCAACAATAATAATAACATTTATTTAGCTTCAGGGAGATGGAGGAGAGGTAGGTTCAGTCCCTGAGTTGGGAAGATCTGCTGGAGGAGGAAATGGCAATCCACTCCAGTATTTTTGCCTGAAGAATGCCATGGACAGAGGAGCCTGGCAGGTGATGGTCCAGGGGATCACAAAGAGTCTAGCATGACTGAGCACACACTACAGACATAACAACCTTCAAAAGATTACTGCTATTATCCCCATTTTATAGATTAGGGAGAGGAGGCACAGAGGGGTAAGGTAACTTGCTCAGGGTCACAGGGCTAATAACTGAGACTGTCAGAAATCAGACAGTTTGGTTCCAGCGAGTTCTGCCTTATAATCACTGTTATAAGCTGCTTTTCCTTTTTTCTTCCCCTCTTTTCTCTAGAAAAACTGCAAGTTCTCTAGCTATTGTTTCTAGTATCCTTTTCTATGAAAATATATGGTAAATAAAATGGTAGGCAAGAAATCTGCTTGTTTTTAACAGAACTCTTATTGGCATAGCGTAATAATTGGGTACTCTTGAGAAGCAGCTACCCAGGCAATTCCTGAAGGGTGTAATAATAGTTTTGTGGGCAATAAGAGCACCATGTGAAGTAGTTCTCCAGTAAAAACATTTTTAAGAAATTGACTAAAAATGTTCTGGAGGAGTGGTTTAATACATTTATATCAACCTGTAAAGTAATAGGAAGATTGAAATGTTACTTTCTAGAGAAGGAAAAGCAATAAAATAATAGTCTAGATAGTTGGACAGAGTATCTTTATCAGTAATTATTAATACATTCATTTGTTCATTCATTCAGCAAAAATGTATGAAGCAGTGCTTAGATGCCAGGCATTATTCATTAGGATTTGTATTCGGATGTGTTAAACTTTTGCTGCAGTGATAAATCATGTCCCAAATGTCAGTGTCTTTAACATAAGTTAATTTTTTATGTACTCGAAGACACTGTGCGTTTTTGTCCAGGAGGAAGGCAGGGAGGGAAGTCCACTGTTCATGTAGCCACTTAGGAATGCAGCTGAATCAGGGCTCTGCTTTGGGGGATATCAGTGGTCACCAGAGCAGAGGAGGAGAGAGAACAGAGGGCCTCACTTCTTGTACATTTTGGCCTAGAAACGGTACATATCCCATCTGCTTACAGCACGACATTAGAATATACAAAAGGGAGCTGTAATCTCAGTGTCCATAGGTATTTGTGGTTGTTTAGTCGGTAAGTCATTTTTGACTTTTGAGACTCCACGGACTAGCCCACCAGGCTCCTCTGTCCATGGGATTTTTCAAGCAAGAATACTGCAGTGGGTTGCCATTTCCTCTTCCAGAGGATCTTCCAAACTCAGGGATCCAACCCACATCTCAAACCCGCATGTTCTGCACTGTAGGTGGATTCTTTACCGCTGAGCCACCAGGTAAGCCCTGCCCATGAAGACAGAGGAGAACTAGATATTGGGCTTCCCTGGTAGCTCAGCTGATAAAGAATTCACCTGCCATGCAAGAGACCCCAGTTCAATTCCTGGGTCCGGAAGATCCCCTGGAGAAGGGAATGGCTGTGCACTCCAGCATTCTTGCCTGGAAAACTCCATGGATGGAGAAGCCTGGCAGGCTTCAGTTGATGGGTTCCCAAGGAGTTGGAAATGACTGGCAATTAAAATTAACACTTTTGGTAATAGCTGGTATGAAAACCAAGTATCTTAGATTAAGTGGTGTCGTAAAGATAAAGAAATATAGAAAAATGAATTCAATATATATTTAAGAATAAAATTGACAAGATATTACCATCTGACATTCTACATATCCTGCTTATCTTATTACTGCTTCATCTCCAACCACTAGTGTGTAAGTTCCCTGAGAGCAAGAGTTTTTGTCTTTTGCTCATTGCCATATCAGCAGTAGTAACGGGATCTGACACAGTGCTTTGCCAACATTTATTGAATGAAGAAATAGATTGCATGGGAATGAAAAGGAGAGAAAGTACTTACGAATCTCAAGTTCCTGGTTTGTGTAAGTGGCTGCTATATGGTTCCATGTCTGAGACAAGTAGCAGGTCTTGGGGGATAAAATCAGAGATTGCCCTTAAGACATAGTTTGAGATGCATTTAAGACTATCAAAGGAAACTGCCAAGAAGGCCACTGAATGTAACCTTCTGGAGCTCAGATGAGAGTCTTGACTGGTATGTTTGATGATGATTATCACTGAAATTATAAATGAGCTGAGAGAGTATTGAGTGAGAAGCAGAGAAGGCAGGGAGTAAGCGTTGAGGAAATCCGTCACTGAGAGCTGAAGAAGAAAGGGCCAAGGTGCAAGTAGAACGCCTGGGCTTGATGTCTGAAGACATGCCTTGAGAAGGAAGGGTTCCCAGAATGAAGGGGTGGTCAGCACTGCACACTTAAGTACCGTAAATTTCATGATGCAGTTTATACAGTACAGTTTACTGGAGCACTGTCAATCAAATATTGATAATAGTAAATCATTCACTAGTTCTCAATGATAGTAAATGAATTCTGATTACAACTCAATAGAGGTATTTTAATTTAAGGAATAGCTATATACATTTCTTCCAAACTATATAAGTTTTAAAAGGAATAAGGATCTTCTTTGGAAACAAAGATGCTTTCTTTTTGTAGTAATATGATTAGAATCTATCTGGGTTGGATCCTTATGTATATTCAACACAACAACGTCTCAACAAGTAACCTAATTTATTGTGTGGTAGGAAGGTTGAGGAAGGAGAGGCTCATGTATAAGAATTCTCTGCAGATGGAAAGTAATATTCAGGATCTCCTTAAGTTTCACTAAGATTAAATTTCCAGTTTAAGTTGAATGTTTCATTAATTAGCTTTTATTTGTCTCCCTCAGTTGGAAATCTAACTATTGTCTGTCATAGATGTGCGTTGTTTTGAAAATATTGGCACCACCTTCAAATACCTAAATTTCCCTTGGACTATTATTTTGGGCCAAAATTTATTTTGGGTTGCTTCCTAATTTTCCAAGATTTTTTTTTAACAAAGAAAAAAAAGAGTAAGTAGTTTAGAGTTTTATCAATCATAAAATATTCTCCACTGATGCTGTAAAGTTAACAGAACTTTAAAAATTTATTTGCAAACCTTTGCTGTCAAATCATGTGCTTACTTTTGGAAGCAATAACTTGTCTATTTAAAGTCTGCATTATGACACTTATTAGCAAGTGTTTTATTATGGGAGAGAATTGTAGTGTGTTCCCACATGTGGATGTGGCAAGAATTCTTTTCAGCAAGCCTTCCGCAGAGGCGTTCTGAATGCCCCATTTGCATTTTGCGCAGTTCAGTGGCTGATTGTTTGGATGAACTGAGCTCACACTACCAGCTATTATGCTGCTCCTCGTGAGCATTGCTGGGTCTAGGAGTGCTCATCTACAGGCCCAGGCTTTTGTCTGGAAAAATGTTTTCATTTGTGCCCTGTGAGTCCAAAAACCATGTTTCTTCTTAACTCATTTGTTTTGCATTCATGCCAACCCACCTTGTGATCAAATATGTGTAGCTAAACCTGACTGTTGGGCTTTATATGATAGAATCTTTGAGCTCAGAATCAGTTACGCTTAACACTCCTGCAGTGTCAGCAGAGGCAGCTGTGTTATACTCAGTGCTGTAAGTTTAGACAGAAGCCCTGGAAAGCCTCTAGTTGAACTGTAGAGAAGTTAGCCCCCTGACCACTCAGATTCTCACCTTTCCTCTGACCCTCCTTTTCTCTTACTGCTATACAGTCTTGGCTTTGGCAGCTCTTCAGATTCACCCACCTAGATGTAGACTAACTTGCTTGTTTAATGCTCAATTTATTTGTGCTTTGGGAGGAAAGAACATGAGATTCAGTGACTTCTGAAGGTGGGGGAGGGGCTGTTGGGACCAGTGGGTAGAAGCAGTGTTGTGCCAATGGTAGATGTGTTGGTTCTCGTTGTTGACAGACATTGGCACGTCATTAAATTACAGAGGATGTGCTTAGCCTAATTAGATAATGAATTTCATGAGAAACTGAAAATATTTTGGTATCATTGTTCAATGGTAGTTATTACAGATAATTCTCCTGGGCACTCTTCCTTTTAAGTAAGTTATTTAAGCAAAAGTCTAAATCAGTCTTTTAGCTCTGTCTTTTCTAATACATTAAAATTTTAATCTTACCTGTGCAATAATGTAAGGTCTTGTTGAGGCCACACACCTGTACTCCTAGAAAGGGAATAAAGATGCTATGGATTGCACTTTCCATTTTCAAATCCCCACGTACTCTGATTGTTCCCATCACCATACTCTGGGCTTACTTATAAAATTGATACGGGTGTGAAAGGATAAAAGCCTTGAGAAACATAAGTTTAAAGGAAAAAAATCTGACTTTTGTTACAGGTGCTATCTTGTTTTGTTAATCTCATCCACTTTTTCACAGTTTTTGTTTTTGCTTTTAAACTTTAGAAACGACATAAAGCTGATAATGCAGTGAACAAGAAGCAGACACAAGGTAGGAATTTTACATTTTGTTTCTCATATCTGTCAAAAACACTCATGGTGATATCTACCAATCACTTCGATTAAATATAATTCAACTGAGAACACTGTGTATCTCTTAAGTTTTGTTTTGGAGTGTTTATTAGCATGACACTTAAATTCACCTTAGAGTGATTTACAGGGGTAATGTAATATTTTTGAAATGTAAAGTTTTTAATACATTTAAATGCCTCATAGCAATGTATTCACAAGTACTGTCCATAAAATCTGCAGTTGTTTTATCAGTGTTAAATGCTACGAAATGTGTGTGTGTGTGAGATCTATAGATGTTACTCTAGATAAGATTTATAGAAAATAGTCAGGTGTGATGTTACTTGGCTACAAGGCATGTTGGAAGCACTTTGAGTTATCCTGTACTTACGGGTGATAAATGCTTCAGAAATAAGTAGAACCAAGCCAGCTTCTGGGAAGCACATGGCATGCTGATATGGCTCTGTACTGTGGGTCTCATTTTGATAGAGTCGAAACCCAGATGACCTTTAACACAAGCAAATAGATCACTGTTGCTTTCAATTAGAAAAAAAGTACCCAGGGGCATAATGAAACAGACATCTTACCCCATCCCTGAGCTTTCCCCATCTGAGAATATCATCTCTCTCTGAAGTTCCTTGTTGTGGTGAGGATCAGCCATGTCTGCCAAAATTAGCTGGTAATTAAAAATGATGTTTTTATACAGCTATGATTTTTGTGGATTTCTGTCAAAATGCCTAATTTCTCTTCTCACCACCTTCTACCAAAGGAATTATCTGCTGATAGTTGATGCATTTGAAGATGGTACATTTATTAAAGCATTACCTAAGAAATTAAATGTTTATTGAGATTATACTTATTATCAGACACATGAAAAACTATAAGATGGGAACTCTGTAAAGGTGAAAAATGATCTTGTGTGGAAAATGAAGGGTTCGCATTATGTGATCCCTAGATTTTTGTAACAAATAATGATTTCTGTGTCAAATGCTTTACGGATTCAAAAGCAGGAGAGAGAATTGTGGGGTAACTTGAGCTAGGTTTTGAATTTGGCGAAAAGTTTGGATAAACAGAGGCACTTGGGAAGGGCATATATTGCCTGTTGTGCTGCCTGAGGAAGGAAGAAGAGACGTTTTCTGAATAGAGATGAAGACAGCCGTTGGGTTGCTTTGTGGAACCACTGCTAGAGGGCCAGATGGAGAAAGAACATTCGTGGCAAAGGAAAGCAAAGACATGATCAGAAAGGTTGTTGTTGTTGTTCAGTCATTAAATCCTGTCTGATTCTTTGTGACCCCATGGACTGTAGCATGCTAGGTTCCCCCGTTCTCCACTCTCTCTTGGAGTTGCTCAAATTCTCGCCCATTGAGTTGGTGATGCTGTCTAACCATGTCATCCTCTGCCATCCCCTTCTCCTCTTCCCTTCAGTCTTTCTAATCATCAGGGTCTTTTCCAGTGAGTTGGCTCTTCTCATCAGGTGGCCAACGTATTGAGAAAAGTAGGTTAAATTTACAGGGCCTTGAGTGCCAAGCCAGGGGATTCCAACTTTTCTTATATATACTGAGTAGCTGGAGAAAGTTTACAAGCCAAAAGGAGAAAAGATAAATATGCAGATTAAAGTTGGAGAGCAGAATGTCATTCAATAGGGGGCTGTTAGAAGCCTGAGGATTAAGCTACTCTAAGAGTTTAGTTAGAAAAGGACAGCCATAGATACTGAAAAGGGGAAAAGCTCAAATGTTTCAGGTATGGGTATTTTTTGCAATGTGCAGTTTTTGCATGTGTTTTCCTGTTACTCAGAAAGTTCAGCAACAGCTTTTAAATCAGAAATATTTAACTTTTTTTTCCAGTGCTTAATGTATCCTATGGCAGAGGGGTCATAATCTCAGGGACTAGCAGTTAATTATTTTCAAGCCTTGGCCCAAGAATTCAACATTGTACAGTTGGAGAGTAGCCATCATAGCTGCTACTCTAGGCTGCCACACCCTGTACTAATCAGTTCTCTGATTTTCCAGGTACTTGCCTACTACCAAAAAAATTCCCTTTTGCCTACTAATCAGGAAAAATACTCTGTCTTAGTTATCATTCTTGTTTCACCTATTCATTCTGGATTAACAGGATTAGCTCTGTAGGTTAAAAGTGAGAGGAAAGGCTTCTATAGTAGCCTCTTCATGTCAAAAAGAAAATATTAAGGCTTACATATGGGCTTCCCAGGCGGTGCTAGTGGTAAAGAACCCGCCTGCAATGCAGGAGACATAAGAGACGTGGGTTTGATCCCTGGATCAAGAAGATTCCCTTGGAGTAGGGCCTGGCAACCCACTCCAGTATTCTTGCTTGGAGAATGGACGGAGGAGCCTGGCAGGCTACAGTCCATAGGGTTGCAAAGAGTCAGACACAGCTGAAGCGACTTAGCATGTACTCAGGGCTTACATATAAAAACCATTTTAAGTCAGCAGAATACTTGGAAAGCCCATATCCAAGAAATTATGGTCTTTAATTTGACTTGAATATTTGCTAAGAGAATTGTATCCTTTTTTTTTCTTTGCCCAGTTTGAATATTGGTCATCTTTGATTTTGAAATTGATCAGAGTTAACAGAAACGTTTGAGTAGGATACCGCTTGTTGTCAGAGGACTCAGATTACTTTATATGAAAGCCATCTGTTATTAGGCCAGACTGAAATTCGATTTGCTTTCCTGAGTTGAAAGGCAGGAATGGGTGTAGGAGTAGGAAGGGAGTTATTTTTTACAGATAATTTTTGACAGACATTTGAAGTAGTTAACTTTAATTTCATTTTCTCAGTGTTTACCAAGACCATGTAGTATATAAGACATCTTTCCCTCAGATTCAAATATTAATCTTTATATATTCTTAGCAAAATGAATATTTTCTCTCCTTATTTTGCATTGAGGCAACAGAGGTGACTATTTCCCTCTGTCATTCCCTAGTGACTTCAGAAACACAAACCCATGATTTCACTTACCACATTTTTAGCCATTTAACTGTGGACTGATACATGTCTGATGCCTCATTTTCACCAGTGAATGAACTCAAGCAGGGATTAAATTCTAGATTCTGCGGAGGGCAGGTCTTCTTCATCTTTGTGTCCCCGCATCTCTAGCCCAGGGGCCCATCCTTAACAGGTGCTCTGTGTGAGTAAAGGAGCCACTCTCTCTTTAGATACTTCAGTACCCATACGGAACCAAGAAGAAACTAGGAATGAAAGGAGCCTCCTTGAAAATTCATTATCTAGGCTGTGAGCTAAGTGGAAAGCCGTATTTTCAAAGCACTGTGTCCCAGACTGTTTTGCAGGCACTGATGAAAAACTACTCTGGTGGCAGTTCTTGCTGTCTCTTTACTTTGTCTGTTGAAGTCATTACGTCATTATTTTACTCTGCTCAGTCTCCTGTGAACACAGTGCCGTTTCCACGTACCACTTCCATTGCCCAAAGCCCCAGAGTACTGCCATATTCGGGATGCCCCAGTTTCCCCGACATCTACACTTACCTTTGTTTTCTCTGATTTCTTCCTCAGTATTTGAACTCGCAGTACTCGACGTACCCTATTCCATGTGTTTACATACACTTGGGAGCCAGTCTCTCATTGTAGATCCTTAATTGGATTTTCTTGGCCAAATTTAGTGCTGCAGAAATTTGTAAATGATACATTTGTAATTATCATCATAATATGTATGTTGAAACCAGTTCCCCATATGAATTTGCTCTGGTGGTTGAGCCAGTTCTCTTTTTAAACTGTAAGCATATGCTTTTATTTTTTTGTGTGGGAAACTACTGTAGCTGTCATGCCAGTATTTTCAAGAGGAATGACAGTTTCACATAAAATCACAATCAAGAGGCCTGGGAAGGGATGGAGATCTAAAAAATTAAAATGAAATAAGCCTCTTATGGAAATAGATTTGCTTTTTTAAAATCCCAGGTTTGGATATCTTCCCTGAAGGGTGGTGTGCATACATCCTGCAGGCGGGAATGTCTGGGAGATGCCTGTGACATCTGGTATCAGCCCATCAGTCACCTGACTGGATGCTGCTGTTGAATGAGGGTCACCATTACTGCTGTTAGTTTGTTTTCATACCTCATTTTATTTGTAGGTATTGATAGCTATTGGATTAGAACAAATCTTTAATAAAGCAGTTTTGCTTTATCTTAATTTAATGGAGAAAAAGACAACAGCAATTTCTTTTTAACTAGGCACATAGCTAAAAATAATAGATCTCATCTCCAGCTGCTTCATTCTTCCCTGGAGCCACATCTGCCTCTTCGGTAGTGGAGTTGAGCAGGTGGCAGCTGATAACCCCTAGCAGGCTACGTCCCTGCAGGGCACATAGTTGCTTATCTCCTACTGGAAGCGATTTCATCTTTAAAGTCCTTTATGAAAAAGACATTGAGTTTTTGTGGGTTGAATTTGTTTTAGGTTGTTAAGGCTGTGGTGACCTACTACCAGGGCTAAATCCATCTGGTTGAGTTCAACTACGTGCTAAGGGATTTAAAATAGCACCATTTTCCTGGCTTATTCAAAAAGCCAGTGTGCAGCTTTTTCGTCTAGCTGGAGGCATCTGCATGTCTGATCCATCCATAAGTCTGGACCTGTACTCTGCTGTGTGTACATAAGTTACCTATAAATAGTTCAAAGATGATATTGTTTCCATGAGCTTAAAATTTGGACTTAAAAATTGAGCACTATTTTACAAAGAATGTTTTCAGATACCTCTAAGATTATTAATATCTTCAAATTAACATTTAAACATTTTAGGATTTCATAAATTGAACTTGTTAGATATTTTCAACAGAAGCTCTGGTTGAAAAGGATGTATTTATTTAGGAGGAAGTACAGCCCTAGATTGGCTTTCATTTGTCCCAGAAATAAAAGTTGCACACCAAGAAACAAAAAACCCACTGAGGAAATTGAGGGCCATAGATAAAGGAGAAAAACAGGTGTGACTCCAGGTTAGACTATTTATTATTTCACTTCAGTGGGTCTTACTGAATATCTACATTGTGTAAGACCCAGTGCAGAAAATGCAGAAAGAAATCAGGCTTTGTGCCTGCTCTACAGGAAATTAGAATCTGGTAGGGAAGGTAAGATGCTCACTGATATTATAATACAAGATAGAAAAACTAATAAAGGCCAAATGAAAGAGGTGGAGATTTAGAAATGTCACGTGCAAAGTTCATAAAGACAAGGGGCCTTTCAGTAAGCAGAGCTGTTGGGATGGTTGCAGGGCTGATCCAGGAGAAAATGGGGAGGCGTGAGGTATATTCTGGGAATAGCAAGTAGAGTTGTCCTTCAGTATCCATTGGGGATTGGTTCCAGGACCCCCACGGATACCACATCCAATGCTCCAGTCCCTTATACAAAATGACAGAGTGAGTCTCAGATGCAGAACCCAAGGAAATGGCAGTGGGCAGGGCTGAATGTAATCTCTTTTGACTATTGCATAGGATACATGACTGGGAGCAGTGGAGACAGGAATGGGGAGACCAGATAGGATAATAATTTGGAGGCTTTTGAAAACCAGAATGAAAAACTTAAAGAGAATTATGAAAGGGATGGCTAGGTTCCCAGTCATACTTTTGAACAAAGAGGGTGACAGCTGTATGGGGAGGTGTGGGGTGAGACACAAAAGGAGACTGAATTTTCATTGATTAGGGAAGAGGAATAGGGCGGTGTTGATGAGAAGTCAAAGGGAAATACACAATGGATAAGTCCAACTGGACTTGCCACCAGAGGGGAAGCCCCATCAAACACCAAGTGCTGCTGAATTAATAGAGGACTGGGACAGTGATACCCACTAAAATGAGCATTTAAGAAGTCCTAAGATAGATAAACAACAAGAATTTACTGTGTAGCACAGGGAATTACAGTCAATATCTTATAGTAACATATAATGAAATATAATGTGCAAAAAAAAAAAAAAACCTGAATCACTGTACTGTACACCTGAAACTAATGCAGTATTGTAAGTCAGATATACTTGAGTTAAAAAAATAAAAAGTGACAGTTCTTAACTGGAGTTCTAGTTCTAAACTGGAGAGTAACCAGGGAGTCCCTGAGAACCGAAGCCTGGCTACAGGGAAGGTTGTAATGAATCATTGGCAAAGCAGTGAAGGGAGATTTTTCTTTCAAGGAATTTCTAAGTTATGGGAAGGAAAATGCAAATGATTCATGACTCTAGGCAGGATTGGGGAAAACATTTTGAGCAAAGGAGGTTCCGATGAGTTAGTTCTCCACATCAGGTAGCCAAAGTATTAGAGCTTTGGCTTTAGCTTCAGTCCTTCCAATGAATATTCACGGTTGATTTCCTTTAGGATTGACTGGTTTGATCTCTTTACTGTCCAAGGGACTCCCAAGAGTCTTCTCCAGCACCACAGTTTGAAAGCATCAGTTCTTTGGCTCTCAGCCTTCTTTATGGTCCAGCTCTCACATCCATACATGACTACTGGAAAAACCATAGCTTTAACTATTCAGACTTTGTGAGCAAAGTGATGTCTTTGCTTTTTAATATGCTGTCTAGGTTTCTCATAGCTTTTCTTCCAAGGAGCACGTGTCTTTAAATTTAATGGCTGCTGTCACCCTCTGCAGTGATTTTGGAGCCCAAGAGAATAAAATCTGCCACTGTTTCCACTTTTTCCTTATCTATAAGCAAGTTGATAAAAGTAATATTAATTAGTTGAAAATCTCTAAAAAGAATACGGACAAGAGTGGAACTCAAAAAGTTCCCTTTGCCTTTGTCAGTACACCCCAAGCAGGTTGTTGCTTAACTTGACCTTTCTGGGGAAGTTTATGCAGGAGACTTTTGTGCATTTGCCAGTTTGTGCCACAAGAGGTTTTTGCCTTCAGGTTATCTTTGTAAGTAAGGGTCTACGTAGTGAATGAATTGATGCTTTAATTTGTCTATGTTGGTTTTCCTTCTCTGCCCAGTTCAAAACCATAAGCTCAGCAGCACTCTTACCCTTCTCAGTGCATTAAAGCTCCTCTTCAGTGGTAACTCCTGTATAGGAGTTGCAGCATGCTGCCTTTGCGGTGGTTTCTCTGTTTTATGTGACAGTGGTAGTGCCCATTGTCCCCTTGGATAACTTGCCTTTTGTTACCTGCTTCAAGAAGTGGCTTGATTGCCCAGGAATAGCAGGCACCCCACGGTACCCCAGTGACTCTTTCTCTAACAGTCCTCGTGGTAGACCAGTCAGATGGCTGCGGTAATGGCTTCTCTCCCAGGTGAGCCAGCACCTGTACCTTATGTTCATCAAGTCCTGAAAGACTGACAGTTTCTCCAGAGCCTTTTTTTTTTTTTTAATTTTACAATATTGTATTGGTTTTGCCAAATATCAAAATGAATCCGCCACAGGTATACATGTGTTCCCCATCCTGAACCCTCCTCCCTCCCCATACCATCCCTCTGGGTCGTCCCAGTGCACCAGCCCCAAACATCCAGTATCGTGCATCGAACCTTCTCCAGAGCCTTTGATTAGGGAATTTCCAAGGGACTGTAACAGAATGTTTTCATTTCAGAAAAGACAGCCCATTACAACAAAAGCTGTTAAGTAGCATCCTGCTCAGTAAAAACAGGTGACATTTGAGGTGTTTGTTTAAAATCTGAGCTCTGCCATGCATATTGTCAGACTAATTAGCCCATGTGGAAATTATAGCAGGTATGTTTGGGGAACTACTGAGAGGTGGAAGAGGTTTGCATTGAAAAGAATGAGTTGTTGTGGCATCATGAGACAGGCCATTGGCATAATTCTGTTCCAGCTTGTTCACAGTCCCCTTCACCAAGGCATCACTGGTCATCTCCACGACTCACCTTCTCTAGGGTTATGAAGTAAGTTTACTTTGGGCTCAAGAAAGCTGAAAGCTCAGCAAAGGACCCAGCGTCACTTCTTGCTTCCTCTAAACCTGGCTAGAGCTGGGTCAAAGGAGGTCAGTGATTAAAAATAACTAGGCTGCTGTTTCAGTCACCAGTCTATACATGTGATATGGTTTATTTTCATTGTTCTGTGGTTGGATTTTAAGAACCAGTTCAGAAGTAAAGACAGTAATGAATTGTGACTGACCTTTATACTCAGCCAGTATTCAAGCCTTAAATTGTACAGAAACCTTTTCTATATTGTGAGCTGTGATTTTTAACTTCACCAGAATTCTGTGTTGTTCTCTATATCCTAAAATGGGTCTAGCCTCAAGTTTGAAGAAACTGTGCATCCAGCCTTTATTTCTGTGTTCCAGTTCTGTATGCAAGAACAAATGAAATTGGGGGTAAAATATAGAAAGGGTAGAAACATCCCAGGGTCTAAGAAGCCTCCAGGTGATGCTGATGATGCAGATCTGGGGACCACTTGTTGAGTACCCAGGTTCTGTACTACATCCAAAGATGTGTTTCTCTACCTAGTTAGAATTCTAAGTCAGTGTAAGACATTAAGGTAATTTACACTTGTATTAATCCAGTCCACTGTAACTTTCAGAATAAATACCAAATACTTATCAGATTGACAAAATTCAAAGGACTGATAACAATTTGTGCTTGTCTAAGTTTATTGTCAGTGGGACTTTATATATTGCTAATGATGGTATAGATTGCAGTAGGAATGAATCTGGTTGTATCTGATAAAAGTACGAACATAAATACCCTAGAGCCAGCGGTGCTCCTTTGGGAATCTTCTCCTCTAGGATACAATCATGTAAATATATTTCAGTGTTGTTTGAGGTGGCAGAAAAAGCAGAAGTCAACGTTTCCATTGAGAGGAGGATGGTTGAATACACTATGATATAGCTGTTATGTGAAAGAGTTGTTTCACAGCTGGTCTGAAATAGCTCTATGCTGAACTCAGGGACACCTGGAATTGTGATGCTGAAACTTGGCCAAGAGAAGGACAAGATGGACTAATTGGTGAATTATAAGGTGCTTTGTAGGGTTTGAAACTCCCTGGGGCACCCAAAACTTGCTTCTCTGCTGGGTTTAAGGATGTAGACGAGTGGTAGTTTAACTGAGTTGTAACTTACCTGGTTTAACCTGTAACATAATCTGACTTGTCTAATTGATGAGGGGGTATAAAAGATCCCCTGGAAACATCTTCCCAGGCTTCCCTGAAGTTAAGATTTATCCTCCATATCATGGAGTTTAAATCCATGTCCTCGGTGAATGAGGAAAAACCCTGGAGGTCTGTGCCTAGAAGCTTTTTGGGCTCCTGGTACTTGCCTGGGCTTTTAAGCTACCACTCCTTTTCCAGCTATACCACATCCTCTAGTTTGATTAAAACTTTTCTTGAATGCACCCTGTGGAGTCTTGTGAGTCTGTTCAAATTATCTATCCATTTGTAACAGATGCAAAGATACAGGGATTATTTTTCAAAAAATAGACTGTCTCCATGCTTTGTCCTGAAAGTATATGTTAAGTGGAAAACCAGGTTGCAGAGAAATACATTTTCTGAAAAGAAAGAAAATAAACATACATGTGTCTATGCTTGTCTAGAGGAAAGTATGAGGATGAATCAGTTAGCATTCCTTACCTTGAGAAAGTGGGATGAGATGAGGAGAGACATTCAGCTTTTCGTTTTATATAACTCCTGTTGGCTTGGATAGTAATACATCGATTCTGTAGTTTGGTAGAAAACATTATTGGCTGAATATGTATTTAAAAGCTTCTTAGGCGTGTCAGTTTTTGTAGTAAGACATATTTTACAGTGTGACTCCAGTGATGAATAGAGAGGAAACACTTGGATGGAGAGGAGGAGAGAAGAGGCTAGGTGGATGTACTGTTCTGGTGGAGGCAGGCATTCCCTATGAGATGGTAGAACTGGCTGGTTTATAGAGGGAGGGTGCTGCAGAAGGGTCAGGTAGGGGGGTCGAGGATGTAGATGGGCTCGAATGTGCATGGAGAAACCATCCAAGCAAGGTTGAAGGGGATGAGTATTGGTGGGGGGATGGAGAACTGAAGCAGATTCAGATGGTTTTCCAGGTTTCCATGAAAGTGGCCACGCTTCTAACCTCCCTGGTGGAGCAGACTCCCTGGCATGGTCTGCTGAGTTTGGTGAGCCTGTTGTGACTCTTCCAGCCTGTAAGGGGAACCCAGTGGAGTGGTTCAGAGCTATTTTTGGATGTGAACTGACAAACCTCTTCCAAGTGGCACCATTTCAAGGAGGGTTAGTTAAGTTCCAGAGCTGGAAAGGGTGGCGCAAAGCTAACATCAGAGGACGTTCCTGTCCCAAACACACAGGAGCATTAGTGCATCTACTGGTTGCATAACCATTTCCAGCTGCTCGCGTTGGAATCATTTAGGAACTTCTGAAGCTGAGAAGTTTATTTTAAGCAAATGTTTAAATAGTTCATTGGCATCATTTTATGTAGCTGTTCGTTATTGAATTATAATTCATATACTGTAAAATTCATTATTTTCAAGTGTACAGTTCAGTGTTTTTAATATATTCACAGCATTATGCATCCATCACCACTATCTGATTCCAGAGTATTTTCATCACCTCAAAAAGAAACCCCAGACATATAAACAGTCCCCATTGCCTCTTCCAAGAGCCTCTGACAACCACTAATCTACTTTCTATCCATATGGATTTCTCTATTCTGGGCTTTTACATAAAGGGGACCATACAATATATAGCCTTTTGTGTCTGGCTTATCTTCAGGAGTCATCCAGTTGTCACGTGTATCAGCACTCCATTCCTTTTATATGACTGAATAACATTCCGTTGTGTGGATATACCCCTCTAGTTTAACCATTCGTTGGTGGATGGGCATTTGGGTTGTTTGCGCCTTCTCCTTATTATGAACAATGATATGGTGAACAGTTGTGCACAAGTTCTTGTATGAATATGTTTTCAGTTCTTGGATGTACACTTAGGTGTGAAATTTCTGTATCTCATGATAGCTCTGTGCCTAACCTTTTCAGGAGATGCCAAAGTGTTTTCCTCTGCAGCTGTTTTTTAAACATTGTGTGTATATTTTTAACAGGAAATCTACTAGGGAGCAGGGTTGTATCTTTAGTAAATCTACTACTATGGCTTTATGTGACCCCAAACACATAAGAACATCAATGCATCCACTTTCCATCCAGTGAGTATTGACTGAGCACCTTTGTGTTGCATGGAAACACTGGGAATACAGCAGTGAATGGAAAGAGAACGTTCTTGAGTCCCAGATCTTGGAGTCTAGGGGAAGAAATTTTTTTTTTTTCTCATAAGAGCATAAGCTTAAAAATAAGATGAACAATGAGGCATATGAGGACAATAAAACTGCCAAACATAATACAGCATTGTTAACAAACTGAAATTAATTTTCTTAGAAAGTATTGCTATGAAACAAACAGAAAAAAGTCCTACCAGAACTAATAAGTGAATTTAACAAAATTAATGGTGACAGGATCATTGTATGAAAGTTTAATGCATTTCTGTATACCACCAATGAGTAATTGGAAAATGTGGTAAAAAAAAAAAAAGACAACTTACAGTATAAGGAAACAAGTCATCAAATATCAAGAAGTAAATCTAATAAAAGACCCATGCACTGTAAAATACAAAAACATACTAGAGAAAATTTATGAAGACATAAATTAATAGAAAGGTATAGCTTGTCCGGGCTTGCAATGAATTGAAACACTTGAGCCCCAAATCAAATTCTTAAGAGGGTTTAGAGGTTTTGTTTTGTTTTGTTTTTCAGAATTGACAATTCAGTTTTAAAATTTACATGGAAATGCAAAGAACTCAAAATAGCCAAACAATATTGGAAAAGAACAATGTAGGAAGACTACCTAAATTCAGAACTTACTGTAGAGTTACAGTGATCAAGGCCTGGTATATATTGGTATGAAAAATGTGTAAATTGATCAGTGGCATAAATACAGAATCCAAAAATCAGTCTCCCGTAGTACCATGTCAATTTAATGGTGGAAATAAACTTTTTTAAACAGAATCTCAGATACACTGTTTGAAACTTCAATACAAAAATATTATGTGGTTCATTGCATGTGACATGCAAAACTAACTTATGGTGAATAATTTATATTTGCCTCTGCGGATGGGAGGATGGATGGATGGTAAAGGCGTACAAGGAGTCTTTCTGGAGTTCTATATCTCGTTCTAAGTAGTGGATTCACAGATGTTTACAGTTTTTTAAAACTCATTGAACAAAACACATAAGGTCTATATAGCTGGTTGTAAATTATACCTCAGTGAAGGAGAGAAAAACCTCGTATGTGTGAGCCAGGCAGGTCTCCTAAATAAGGGAAGTCGGCTGTATGTCCGGCAGTGGGAAACCACAAACAAGCATGGTGATGGAGTGGTGCGCCTCATTGAAAGTGGGGACCCCTGCTGTCCCAGCCGCAGGTCACAGTGCAGGAATTGACCGGGCTTCTAGATGAGCCTGCAGTCTTCATTTTCATGTCAAGCCTCTTAATTTTAAAAATACTGGATGCTGGTTTTTAAACAGTGGGGTATTGCAGTGGGAAAATGTTTACTTATATGAGATGGGATTAGAAGAAAATAAATGACAACAGTGCTATTGAACAGGATTCTTTTTCTAATTTAAATCTATGCAGATTGTAGCCCCGTCATTCAGGGATGTACATTTGAACAGCACTCTTCCAGCGCTCCTTGTTGACTTAATATTGTAGCCACTGTGATTGCCGGCAAAATGCTCTCATTTGTTTATTCTTTGTAACAACTGATTTTGAGGAAGATATTGCTTGACACCGATGGAGATGGCATCTAAACCCAGGACTTTTTTACTCTTAAGCATTGTGCTCTGAACCCCTTGTACTCTAGGGGCAGTTTTACTGGTGGAATAGTACTAAGTCACTTCAGTCGTGTCCAGCTCTTTGCGACCCTGAGGACTGTAGCCCGCCAGTCTTCTCTGTCCGTGGGATTCTCCAGGCAAGAATACTGGAGTGGGTTTCCATTCCCACCTCCAGGGCATCTACCTGACCCAGGGATCGAACCTGTGTCCCTTATGTCTCCTGCATTGGCAGAAGGGTTCTTTACCACTAGCGCCACCAGTGTGGGTGAACTCTGCAGGCATTAGAGTCTTGTGTTTAGAGCATAGGGATCAGTCTTAGATACTGGACTCAGGTCCTTCACCCCCAGCTGTAAACACTGAAACTTAAACTTATTCATATAGTTACTAGAAATTCTTTAGTGTTAGCTCTTCATCTTGGAATTATTAATCAAGTTGGTTAACCAAAATTCACTGTAAGATAGATACTCCTCATAGTTACTGGAAATTCTTTAGTGTTAGCTCTTCATCTTGGAATTATTTAAATTAATGAAGTTGATTCACCAGAATTCACTGTAAGATACTCCTCCTTGCACTTACTCATCCGTTTCACACTGGCGTGTCTTACATGCCAGGAATGCTGCGAAGTGCTAGAGATAAATGAATAAGACATAGTCCCTGGGTTCAGGAAATTTTGAAACACTAAA
This sequence comes from Bison bison bison, assembly GCF_000754665.1. Lineage (NCBI taxonomy): Eukaryota > Metazoa > Chordata > Mammalia > Artiodactyla > Bovidae > Bison > Bison bison. The sequence goes on along the minus strand of NW_011495013.1, from coordinate 2,434,553 downwards.
AGATTATATTTAGATTAGAATATTTTATATGATAGCACTGGTTTTCAGATCTGTGAGTATGTAATTAATGTTAGGTTTGCTATTGCACATTTTAGAGATTATCATTGTGATTTACTTAAGAAGGTTCAGCCTTCATCGCTTCTAACATCAAAAGAAACTGAATCTAATGTTTTCGTGTCTTTAAGTTATTCATCTTGCAAATATTTACCCAGCAGCTACTTAGCACCAGGACTGTACTGTTTCCAGAGAATATTGTATTAAACAAAGCAAATGTTAGCTTTGCCCTCATGGAATTTACTGTAAGGATAATTTGTTGACTGACCTTGACTTACTCTTTTTCTTAACTCCATGCTGTGCTATCTACTTCACTTTATTCTCTTTTCTGTTTTATCTGTTATTGTCTATGGGTATATTCAGTATTATGCCACAGATGCATTGTAGGAATAAAAGAAAAGTAAACCGAGTTAACTTTACTGTTGCAAACCAGTAATAAAACTCTGAGAAATTTCAACCCCTCAATCATAATTTAATTGTAGCCCTCTTCTTTTGTTTCTTCTCAGTAAACCAAATATACAAATATTTGCTATTTTCCATTATTTTAAAGCTAAAAGTACAGATTTTTTTTTAATCTACTGGTTTATGTATTAAGTTTTTACTACCTAGTTTGAAATCCATTCTTTCTATCTTACAGTGAAAAAAGAGATCTCATTCCTAGTGGCATGTGGGATGCTTACAAATAAACTTGTAAATCTTTTTTTGTTTTTTGTTTTTTTAGCATTGCTACTGTTCTGGCTTCTGAAATGTTTTAAGCTTGTCACTCCGTTTTTCAAACTTTTTGTGGCTTTCTCCTCCAGCCAAGCCCTGTAATTCTTCGTGTGCTAAAGAAAGCCCTTGGTGAAAGAGTACCTTGTTAGTAATATTTTACTGTGAGATATAAAATGTACATTGGTTGTTTCTTTGTATAATTTTATGTATCTTTGCTGTCACAATTAGTTTTTAAACCTGTAAAAATTGTTACCAGTTCATTTATTTGAAGCTATTCATTTAAAAATGATCATTTCATCAGAGGTAGGCTTTTGATGAGTAATAAAAACATTCTTAAAACTATCACCTTTTCTCTTTCCAGTTTTGAGAAATGGTGCTTGGGAAATTGTGCACTGGGAAAAGGTATGCACTGGTTTTTATTTTGTTACAGGAGGAGACATGCATAGAGGTGTACTCTAGCAGATGTAATTTTTGTGTATGATATAAGCAAATGTCAAGGATTCCACTGATGTGAAAGCTGTTTAGTAAGTAATGTAAATACACATGGAATCTTCTTCACTTAGTCATTTCCGGTTAGTAATTCTGCAATATATTAGAAAGACTACTATCTTAAAGTTATATTTAGAACTTTTTGTTTCTTTCATAGTATATTTTGAGTACTGTTTTCATAGATTTCATTTAACCATGGACTGTTTTGTGTTGTAATTCTTTTGCTTTACTCATCTACTGTCCAAGTAAAACAAAAATTAGATTCTGATAGTTCACATTTGTATATCTTACTTCAAATTCATTTATTGTGGCTAATCACATTAACATATTACTAATTCATTTTTTTTTAAAGTCTTGCTAACTAAATATCATCTTCTAACTAGCTGGAAATCAGTTCCATAACATCAAGAAGTTAATTTGCTCATAGGACCTCTAACACGACAGTTAATGAGTTGAGTCACAGTTTAGCAAGTGTTATCCAAATGTTCGTATGCTTTTCAGACCCCAGTTTCAAAAGGTAAGCTATGACTGTTAGTTCTCCTTTAGTTCTGGAAGACCATTTAACCTCCAGTCATCCGCAAGGGAATAACCTTCCTAACTTTGTAAGAGACTTTTCAGAACAAGGCCACTCCACCCAGGGAGCTTGTGTTCTGATATTGCGAGGACAACAGGTGTGTAAGTACCCTGAGTTTATTTGCGCCCCAGCCTTTCCCAGTTAAAGGCCATGCCCTTGATTCTGCCTGTGACACTCACAGTCACCTGTGTCCTCCCGGGTAACAGGAAGCCCTCTGAACTCATTGCATTTCAATTTTAAGTCAGCGGCCGGAATAAAGATTGACATCTCCTTTTCTGGATATTTGAAAAGTCATTACTCTCCCTGTCTTTGGCTTTTGACGTGAAAGTAACAAAGAGGAAAATACTTTGTTCTTTCCTTATTTCTGTGTCAGTTGCCTCTTTTTCAGAGGCACAAGATAGAAAAAACAAAAAAGCTCAATTTACTGTTTCAAAAGAAGTTTCCTTTATGCTCTTGTATAGTACTTATGAATGTAAACACTAGAGAGAAGGCAAGTAGGATGTAGTCAAGTATGATAATTGATTTTTATTATAAATATATTTCATTTACTAGGATTGTCAGGATAATTAACATAAATGCATATCCAAAGAAATTGATAACAATTTCTTCTTACCTTGAGTGCTTGCTTAGAAAATAAATTAGTTGTAAAGTCAGGAGATAACTATCCACTACCTCACCCTAAAATTAATTTTAATTCATTTCAATGTTTTATTTTCCTATTGGACAGTCATTATTCCAAGACTGAGTAGATTATTTTAACTTTTCCAATTTTTCATGGACAGAAAATTAATTTACCAGCCCATGATTAATAGCATTCTCAGTTATCTTGCAGTTCAGTGCCACACCTTCCCTTGATATCCCACTTTGAGAAACAGAGGGGTAGAATTTAACATGTTGCAAAAAGTCATCCAGCCAAAATGAACTGATGTTACTTAATAGCTGGAAGTAGGCACTTAGCTAATTAGAGTTAATAAAAGTTGGCTCAGTGATAAATACAAGATAAATATTCAGAAATTGACATGACTTTTTTTTAGCAATAACAATTTAGAAAAATACAATGAAAAAACAGATCTCATTCCTAGTAGCATGTGGGATGCTTACAAATAAACTTGAAATATATATATGACTGCTGTAAAGAAAACCTTGCAACTTTAAGTGTTAAAGTTTCACATAAATAAGCAAATGTGTCATATTCCTTGAAAAACAAAGCCCCACTTCTTCAAAAGTAATGATATATCATAACCTCAGGGAAATTATCATTCCTTTTTCCTCAAGAGTTTACTAATTATTCACTGTAACTTCAAAAACAAATAGTTGAGAAAATAGAAGACTATTTTGGAAAATTAACAGTGTGCAAGGATTAAATATAAATAAAATGAAAAGTTATTAAAATAGTGTGGATCTGTTGCACATATATACTTTGATGAATAGCATAAAACCAAAAAAAAGAATGCCTTGAACTAAAGCCTATTTAATATTTAATAAAAGGCAGGGGGAAATCACCCATAAAAGGATTATTTAATAAATCATGTCAGGACCACAGATTAGCAGTTTCAAGAACAGTATGATTTATTTAGTCTAAGTCTTAGCCTAGGCTAAAATAAATTTCAACTGACTAGAAGAAAATGTTAAAATATTGTTTTTGCAAAACATAGAATAAAAAATCTTAATATTTGGAGAACAAGATCAACATCTCAAGGATTTATGGAATTTGATTACATAAAATTTGAATCTAGTATGCAACACACAAAGAGAGAAATTATGGAAATACTTGCACCAAATATGACAAAAGATTGAAATTGTTGTTATCTAGATAGGAAATAAAAGTTGGCAAAAGCTAACAAGAAATATATAAGCAACCAGACTCAGTATAATATTCAACCTAATAATACAAGTTGCAAATTTAAACAATATTGAGGTCTCATTTGCTATCAAGGAGAAATTTTTATATTTCAGAATTTGTATGAAGTCTTTTATTCACATAATATTGTAGATTTAGCAATTTAGGTCTTCATATTGACAACCATGAAAAAGGAAAAAGAACATTTCTGAGAATTTATCCCAAGAAAATATTATCATTTAACATTATTTATAATAGCAAAAAGTTAACAATATATGGATATCCAGAAATAATGAAAGCATTTTATAAATAAATTATGACATTGTATACTCTGGTATATTTTGTGACAAGTAAAAGCTGTAATTTCAAATATTGTGGCAACACACAGAAAAATTTTATGGCATCGCTCAGCAAATACTTACTGAATATATCTGCTAAGCAGTAGGCTCACAATAGAGTCACTGTGTCATAGAAGAATCAGAGGCAAAAGGAATGGGATGGTGTACACCAAGATGCTGGTGACGTAGAAATGATTTATTGAACACTAAAGGAACTGATGTGAAAACAGGCTGGCTGTTGTGTTAGCCAGATTGGAAGGCAAGTGTTTTCTTTAGCTTATGTGATATTTTGTGCAATTAAAAATAAAATCAATAAAGCAAAACCAAGAGTCTGATCCATTTGCCAGCGTAATATGATAAACTTTAATGCAAATGGGCTTTAAGTTCAGGGTTCTTTTTTTCTTGGCCTTTCTGAGTGTGTGGCTACTGCGGTTGCTTTTTAATGTTTCTCAGAGGACCTACAAATTTGCAGTGTCCACCTTGTCATTCATAGATGGGCAGATTTCAGCTCTCAAACACTCGCAGTTTATCCCTCCAGCTTTTGTTTGGAAGCCTTTTCTTTGTTGCACAAGGTTAAATTGCCTTGTTTTCTGGTTTTCTAAGAAAATATTTCTAAGCATCTGGTTTTCTAAGAAAATATTACAGTCACAAAGCCCTGAAAAAGGCGTTGCATCCCCACTCTTGAAAGTCAACAGCTGTCTTCTTTACTCTTACCACAGAGATCAGTTCTTAAAGTTAAGATGCAGTTGAAACTGTTCACATGTTTTTGAAATAGTAGCAGGCAGAAAAATTAAGTGAAGAATCTTAGAATCAACATTATTTTTCAGGCTTTAAAGAAAAGCATGAAGTAGTGGGCCATATGCCCCTGCAAAATCACTCTATACAGCTGCTTTCATGCCTGAAGTTTCCACCATGAAATCTAGGTCTTTGGATTAAGAATTCATATCTTCAGAAATTCCTTAGTAAAAATATAAATATGCTGAAGCCTGCAATTGAACATATCAGATCTTCAGTCAGTCTATTATAGTCTGATAACCTTTTTCATAATCCTCAATTATAATCTCTAATGTTAATCACATGAGAAGGCTCAAGGTAGTCACCAGAAGCCCTAAGTACTTTTTTAAACTTAAGTATTTGGGGACTAAAAGTGCTTTGTCATGATAACTTTCATTAGAACAACGTGGTCAAAGAATTTTTGGCGTCTTGACTTTCTGTTCTGTCTATTCCTATGCACATACCAGCCTGAAAACAGAAATGAATGGCACATTAGGAAAGAGGTGTTTGAGAAAGTGAGCTAAAACCTAGGCATCAGAAGGAAGGAGTAAGTCCCTTCACAGTGCAGTGAGAACCTTAGCATTCACTGAGCCCTTGGTCTTCCTAAACCCTTTGGGGTACCCATGTGAGACCATGTAAGATGCTGATACTTTCTTTTAGTTTTCAGTTTACTAACTATAAGCCTTTCATTGGTCTTATGATGAATGAAGATTTTGGAAAATAGTGCAATTTGTTAGTGTCTAACAGACTTACAAAAATTCCTAACCCTGTAGTATAGGCAAATGTGATTCTGACTTTATAAAGAATACAGTCTGATTGAAAAGCAAGTGTTAACACACAGGAGATAATTAAGCAGCAGTTAAATGGTTACCTGTGTAGAATTCTCTCCTGGTGCTCTGGCTGCAGAGATCTTTGCTCTGTTTATCTTGCTTTTAGTGAGTGCTATCAGAGTACTCTCACATTACTTTAAGGGCCAGTATATACCTATACATGCTATTTTTTGTTTTCCCATTTTCCCCATTTTTTTAAGGAAGGGGATGTTTGATTCCAAGGTCCCTGACAGTTTGTCAATCTCAGATAGTCCAGATTTCATTTGAAACAAATCTCTTTGGAATCAAGGTATTCAGAGTTTCCCTACCTGGATAACCAGCATACCTACCGTAGATGAGAAGGTCTCCTCCAGCCTTCCCTAACTTGTCTCCCCCACGGTATATACTGGACCACAGTGGGCTGTCTCTTATTGTGATTCCCACTGAGGACATCAGGCTCTTCCCCACACCACCACCTCCCCCTGGCCTGTGCAGAAAAGTGTTATTTTGGGATTCAAGGAAAAGTAGAGAGGGGAGAGAACAAAAAGGCTTTAACACCACCCCCCACAAGAAAAAGGGCTTTTCTTCACTTGATTAAATAGTAAAACTTTTAGGTTTTCTTGGCTGCTAAGAGTGAGGTCTAATTTCGTGGCCATCAGTGTAATTTGCTCAACTTGGCCAGCACACCAATTGCTATTTAGTTGGAGTTACTCTGTTTGCCAAAAGCTCTGTGACAAACCTATCCTTTAAATTACTTTTAAGTTTCTGGACACAGTATATCTTTGACTTGTCTTCAGATGGTGCTCACACTAATGCTAACAGGTAGTAAAATAAGAAAGAGACTTAAACTGGTTTTTCTTTTTTAATTTAAAATGCAGTGATCATTTCATTATATTTGCTTATGCAAAATCAGACTTTGCAGACAGCTCAATGTGGATTTGAGTCTAAGCTCTTCCTCTATGATCCTGGGAAATAACTGAAAATCTAAAACTCTTTGTTTCCCTCTCTAAATTATGGATTTTAACCAAGATCATCTGAGGAGTAGTGATATATACATACATAGTTTTTCCAGTTGTATTGAGATTCCCTTAAACAGGGTAATGATTTCATTTGGAAAATTCCTCCTTTTTATTTTTATGTCATAGGGAGAGAATCATGAGAAGATGAGATGTCAATTAAGTGACCAGAGTGGATGAAATTTATTTTTATTAAGCTATGTTACTTAGGTGATACAATACAGATTCTGTATTTGTTTTTTCTTTTTAAAGGATTGCGCCATCCTTGGCCTCACTTCTAGATAATTTTATGCCATTTTGTGAAGTGGTTCTTGTTTGCCAATAAGCATTTTTTACTGTATTCTCTGCTTAAATACAAATGGGTTGTGTATTTGTAACTATTTTCAATGCAGATAATTAACCAATTCCCAGTTTTCTTTCAGGTAAATGTTGGAGATATAGTTATAATAAAAGGCAAAGAGTATATACCTGCTGACACTGTACTTCTCTCATCAAGGTAGAGATACCTACTGATGCTCAAACAGTGTAGAGGATGGTTTCTCTACCCTGCATTGACCTTGTGATTTCTCCAAGGAAATAAGGAATAAACGAAGGATTTTAAGCCTCTCCAATGATTTTGAACTAAACGTTAAAAAGATTGATTGGACTTAGAGGACTCTTTCATGTTTGCCATATAGAATAAGTGATAGGTACTATGCTTTAAAATTCAGAAATTATAATTACAGTTAAGAGTCAACTCTCCCTCTGAATGTGTTCAGATCTGTTTGTATAGACTACTAACTCCTGTAAGATTTCCTATCACTTATTTTATATAATACATGGATTGGGTACTGTTGATTTATCTTGCAATCTTTGTTCATGATAAATTCCTTTATGATGCATTCATGTATCCCTCCAAAGTTTCTTGATCTTTATGGTGCATTGGTACAAGAAAATGGATAAATGACTTCTTTTTTGTCATCATGTCTTTTGAAATATTATACTCTTCCAACAAAAATTAAAGCACTTTTTTCTTTCTTTTAAGTTCTTTCTTACTGAATTTAGATAATTTTTGTTTTGCTCGTATTTAAGATAGTCATAAATTGGTCATATGGCACTGTTACCCTTTAAAGAATGTGACTTTCAAATGGCTTTAGGCTTAAAAACTGTAAAGCTAGTCCTAATATAAATTAAGAAAAATGTTTTTACTATTTTAGAGGTTGTTTATCATCATTTCCTTGGACAGTTTTATTTGTAAAATCCACATATAAATATGGACAGTGTCCTTTTTTCAAAATCTGTTTAATCAGGTCATTATTTAAACTGATTGAATTTATGACAAATTAGGGAAACTTAATTGAGCAATAAGAGTTTTCTAGATATTTATAGAAGTAAGTCTACAGGTAGTTGAAGTAACTATAGTAATTTTTTTGTATTTTATAGCTGGGAGCTTTTGGTGCCAATTACCTATTGGTGTCCCCCCCCAAAAAAGATTAAAATTAATAGCTTTTAAAACCAACCTGTATGCTTTTAGTTACCTTTGCTTCTAGCTTTATCAGGGCAAGTTTCTAAAACTGAAGGATGCTGGTAATGGTCCCTGGAGAATGGGTCAACAGTACACTTAATGTCACTGTCAGGTCCTAGAGAGCTTTGCTTAGAAAGCAAATCCCAGGGTTCTTATCTTGGCGTGGTGATTTTGAACCAGAATTACTGTCTCAAACCTTGACTTCACATCTTTCAAAGTGAGGAAGATGGATTAAATGATCAGACTCTTAATACTCCCTGATTCTGCTTTCAGTTTAAGCTGATAGTCTTTTAAGAATGGCTAACCAGCAGAATGATACGCACTTGGTGGTACTAAGTAAAAGTTTGGTGGATGTAATGAATGATGGACCATCTGAATGTCACACAACAAAGTTCAAAAGGATAGTGAAGCATTCCAGCACTTTAGGAAACTTCTGATATTTTCCTGATTAAACTTATTATAGAGACATAACTTATCATAGAAATCATCATATGCTGAAACATTAAGTACAATTTTCATTTTTATATGCTCAGAAATATGAAGATAATTGACTATGCTACCTCGAATTTATATTTAATTCTAAGTTGAAAGTTCTTAAAATATTTTTCATCTGTCTCTATCTAATCCAAACTCCTAATAAGCTATATGTTTGTGTTTCTTAAACTTGAGGACATTTTTACAGGATTTCTTTTCTCAGCACTAAAAGCATTTATTGGTGGCTGTCAATATTGGTAGATCAAAATGGTTTCTGTATCTTAATATACATCTACTATGATTAACTTCCTTCAGATGATTAATCTTAAAAAGATTATCTGATTCACTGCTTTTTGATATTGAATTTTGTGCTATTAAATATTTCTACCTAGTGACAAAATACCACCTTTCTGGGGGTTTTATTGCTTTTTAAATTTTTTTTTCTCAAACTATTTTTGCATTACTTGGCTCTTGTGAACCTACATTAGCCTCAATAAGTAGGTAGAAGCTTTTGCCACCATTAACAGAAAGATGATTTTGACTTTGTCTTGTTTTCAGTCATTTCATTTTACCCACTGACTGGGTCAGGATTGGAATACCTAACTCCCAATCTAGCATCTCATTATACTACCCTGTCCCCTATCAAAATAAGGACATGGTGGTTTTCAACAGCAAGTGAGCACCATTTAGCAAAAAGCAAAACAAGAGTTTATAATATTCTAATTTCTAAATTTTTAATTTATTAATACTAATAGTATTAGTACATATTCTTAAAGGCAGTTTGAAATTAAACTATGAACATGGTTGAAAGTTACTGTGTTTCACTGATTTTCATTTTGAAATGAAGGAACTGAAATTTTATCATATAACAAAAACACATATATGGGTTCACAAAGTATAAAATACAGTAAAATAAACCAAACTATTAATCCAAATTCAGACAGACTCTTGCCATATCAATTTCATACCTTCTCTGAAAAATTTCTCCTAGATTCAAAGACTTGTTCTCCCAAACTGTTGATTACCAAAACTTTATTAATAAATAATTCAAAAGTCTACAACTATAAATTCCCAGATCCATGCCTTTGTAGCTTTACATTAAATATATTAAGCTGTCTATGCAATTAACCTTTAAAATGTTTTGGATTCAGAATATTTTAAGGAATATTTTTTTAGTATGTGTGTAGGGGGAGAGATAGTACAGTATACTTTGTTTTTCAAAAGCCTAAAAGTAGTTTTCACCATTATTTCTTTTCTTCTTGGATAGGAGTGGATATACAATAGATGGCAAAAGAGTGAGGAATTGGAGAAAGGAAAATCTATTAGATAAAGTAGCTCTCTATATAAAAACATGTTTTTATTTAGTTTGCTCAGATATGCTTATGAGTAAAATTTTAGAAATCAAAAGTTTCTGTATTAAAAATTGAAAATTGGGCTTAAAAGCAAGTAAGTGATTCTGAAATATTCCATTTTCTTGTGCCTTTAGACCTGATCAAAATAAGTTTTGAAAAAATTGGCATTAGACATTTTTATTAACATGTATTATTTTCTATAATAATTTCAAACTTTCTGTCTCTTTTGTCCATTTGTTTGGTTTTTTTTTTCCCCCTCTGTTATTCATTTTTTTGTTTTAATTATTTTAAACTGGGACCTGTAGGTGGCAGTAGGGGAAATAGTGAAAGTGACCAATGGGGAGCATCTCCCAGCAGATCTCATCAGCCTGTCCTCAAGGTTAGAACCACTGAGTTGTACAGGATGTGTGTATGTGGATCCTCACCCTTCACCAGAAAGCAGCTTGCACCCAAAGATCGTTGAGCTTTGTATCTCTTCCTTGAAAACACAAACATTTTATACTTCTTGGTGATGGATATTTCACAGATGTTTCAAAGTCCTTTTATGAATACATTGTTGAATGATGTTCATCCCTCGAGTGGGCAAATTCAGCTCCTGTTGTTATCAACAGGAGTCGGAGTCCATGAGGCATGCCACTGAAGGTAGACTTTAATTTCCTATGCATCATTACTATATATTCATTTTAACAACTTGCCTAAATACTAAGGCTCCATTTAGTACCTCTCCAGGATACTGCTCTGAACAATGTTAAGATTTACATGAAAAACTGTTATTGAGAAATTTTTATAATTTTAAACATTTGTCATATATTTGAGATTTTGTACAAGTTCAGTAGAATCCCATAGCAGTTGTGGCTATAATTTGGGCTTGTAGGGCTTACAGAGGACCCCCTGCACAAAGCTGGATGTTGTACAGTTGATACTGCATGCTTTGGGATCAGTATTTATCCCACTTGTAACTCGTGACAAAGTGCACGTTACTCTGATCAACCTCAGCTGTCTACTAGTGTCTGTATTGTGATAAGCATCTTGTTTCATCTTTCCACTTACTAATCTAAAAGCCTGCTTTGCCTTTCGGTAGTCTGTGTTTTGAATGTCATCATAATTTGCTGAAATAATAATTATCTAGCATGATTCCTTATCTGAGACTTCTTGCTGCCTTTTCATAACATTGTCAAGAACTCCTGCAAAAACAGTTGTTTTAAGAGATTAAGAATGTTCTGAATTTGGATATATGTTTTATTTACCCCATTTCAAAAAGAAACCAGCCATTTAACTTTCTAACTTGCTTGCCATTTAAGGTTCTAGAAAAGTGGTTTCATGGGAGAAAAAAAAGACCATTATTCTCATTTGATGTGAGAATGGCCTTGGCTATATTGATCAGTAGAAATTTAATGCTTTTCACTGTTAAAATATGGAGTTGGCAACGATCATTTAGCATTTGTCATCCTTCTGTATTATCAGAAGATACGTTTTATAAAATTTTATAAACCATTTTTGAGTGTATACTTAAGTAAATTACAAATTGGGAGCAAGTGATAGAACTAAATTACTATTGTGACAGTAATAAAAAATAAAACCTTAATTGATAAAGTGAAAATATAGATATTGAAAAACTTATCCAGTTGGGAAAAAAAGTATCAGCTTTATGGAAGAAGAAAAAAAAGCCCGTAGAGAAATTAAAGGACTTGTGAGTTTACTTTAAAACGAATCTGTAAAATATTTGATTAATGACCACGAATTTCAGTATTTTTCACAAGTCTTCAAGCTGTAAAACTAAGCAGTGTGCTCATGTCTGAAACTCAGAATCTTCTGCTTTACACATGTATAAATTGGAAGTTGATTAGAAAATTCCAGGTGTTTGTGACTTAGAAATTTCTGTGAGTATACATACTTATCAGAAATTACATTCATAGTTACTATATGATGTTAATTGATTGGCTTTTCATATAAGCAAGTGCTGTTAAGATTGACTTAACTTCAAAATGCTTTTCCTTATAGTTGAGGATCAGATTATACAACAGGGCTGCAGACTCACCTGGCTGTAGTTGCTGAGCAAGTAAAAGTAGCACATGAAGGGGCAGATCACAGGACATTCAGGGGAGTGTGCCTGTGATAACACTAGAGAACGGGGCCCCTTAACACCAGCCACTGCACACTAAACTTGACTAAAACACTCTGGTGAGGACCCATAGCGTGAACCTTCTAGGTTCAGGTCATGGCCAAGTTGGCTGATTTTTTGTTGCTTCACTAATCTCTGAAGCAACTCTAAGAAATAGAACAGAAAAAATAAGGGAAAGAAAGTGTATATCCACTTTCACTGTAAAATATGTTCATACAGTTTTTTAAAGTAGCCTTAAAATTTGAATATTATGGTCCACATAAGCCTATTCATTTTTTCTAAAGATGCAGTATCAAACGACCCAAACGTGCAAATGCAAGTTTATAGAAGCAACAATCTGGAATTTTCTAATCCATCTCTTAATCAATTTACATGTGGGCTATGAGCATGAGATCTCACTTGATGTTTTTGAGCTAAAGATATGACACAAAGCTGCTTTACATTTCAGATACAGTCTGTGTTGTGTCTATAAGGAAAGATTTAAGTATAGTGTGACAAATCTAATTATTTACATGATCTTGAAGGTCAGTACTGATTGTTGTCAGGATATTGCTTTGGGGTCCTCTGGCTGAACATCTGATCCATGGGTTGTCATGCATGGGTTCTGCCTCACAGCACTTTGTGGTTAGAATGAAAGATATCAAGAAACTAGGTAACTAAACCTTTGTTTACAATGAAAGGCTTCAGTGAGTCTAAGCATTTTAAATAAGTTATTATTACGGTTTCCTTCCCCAACTAAATCTTTGTGCTTTTCCATTAAAAAAAAAAACAGTGAGCCCCAGGCCATGTGCTACATTGAAACATCCAACTTAGATGGTGAAACAAACCTGAAAATTAGACAGGTAAGATCAAATATTGGTTTATGGAATTATTACGTATGTTCTCTTACATGGAATTGAGAACTTTTTTGGAGAGGAAGAAAACTTTACTCTTCTAGGTTCTTCTGGCTGGTCTAAGAATGAAATTGACATGAGACATATTAACAGGAGAAAAATCAAATTAAATTTCATACATAATGGAATCCCACATACATGAGAGGCTCAAAGACAGAGATGCCAATCTGAGCTAAGTAATGGGAAGCCCTGAGGGTCATTTACAGGGTGATAAGAAGAGCAGATGTTTGATAATTAGATGTGTGTCCTGCCAGATGGATGGGCCCACTTTAAATAAAGTTTATCTCTTGCAATAACTCTTCTCTGGGAAAAACCCATAATTTAAGTTCTTTTAGATAGAGAAGGGAGGGACAGTAGTTTCTCTTGAACCCTCAGGATCTCCACTGCCTTTAGCTCAAAATAAGAATCATGCAAAAGTGAAACATTTTTGAGTTTTGTTCTGAACCCCTATAGCTTTATTTCTTAATATTATTGTCTTGAGTTGAGGCAGTTCTGTTCACTTGCAAGTCTTTTCTCATTGAGCCACAATGAAGTGGTTTTATAAACTGGAAGAGTTAAGTATTATGGAAAATTCAGTTTTACTTGCCTAGTTAAATATGATTCATCAGATAGGAACGATTTTATAATATTTTTAGTATTTTATGTAAAAACCAATACTCTGATGATACTATTAGTAGTTCTAAGTACTTTTACATGTGTTAGCTTGTTTATTTTTCCCTTTTACCTGGCCCATATTTGGTTTTGCCATATGTAAAAGATTCCTAAAGGCTCCCTAATCTCAGAGAATTGGTTAGATTTCTGTATTTATTTCTCATACCTTTCTAATAGGAAGTCACTGTAAGGTTTTAAAGTTTTAAAAGAGACATTAAAGAAAGTATCCTCTTGGGTTCTAGACAAATGGTGAAAATGATGTGGGAACTCTGGGTTGTGGTGGAAGCAGAGGCTCATCACAGCACCTGAACTCTACCTGCCACGGGAAGTGAAGGCTGCTCAGTGCCCGCCAATGCTTGGTGGACAGAGGGAGAAACTGTTTAGGAGTTTTCCTCCTCCATGGCCTGAAAGAATAAAAACATAACTACTCTCTTGGCATAGATTCTAGTTGTTTTACATTCCCTTTCTGAGATTCAGCAGACAGATTTAGACTGCATAATGCTAAATATCTTATTTTTGGAAGCAAACAGTTCTTTGAAGACTTTAATTCAAAATATCCTTGCAGACTAGTTTATAATCTCTCTAAGATACTTAGAATTTTCGCAAAATCTGCCCTGTTCTCCTAAATACCTGCGTTCAAAGAAAAACCTATGTGCAAGTTGAGAGGAAGATATCCGCTAGTTTTGATCTGACAAAGAGAGGGGGGAATAATTGTCCTAAAAGAGTGGGATCTCTTAGATTTTAAGATGTGGATGAATTCAGAATTCCCTGCTCCCTCCTACATACAACTTATTTAATATACTCTATGCTAATTTACAAATTTCTAAACAGGGCTTACCAGCAACATCAGATATAAAAGACATTGACAGTTTGATGAGACTGTCTGGCAGAATTGAGTGTGAAAGTCCAAACAGACATCTCTATGATTTTGTTGGAAACATACGGCTTGATGGACACAGGTATGTAAATTGGTCTTCATAAAAACACACAAGTCACTCTGCTGTAGGGTATTACTGAAATAGTTACATATTTTCTTATTCTCTAAGTTTGACAATGCAAACTCTCTTTCTTAAGCATTTTGTATTACTTCTACCCAGAGTTCTTTTGTGAAAGTGCTCTTAACCCTGTTCACCTCATATAGCTGAAGGCTTCCCAGGGTTCCTATCAGCCGAGGAGTTGGATATTTTCCTGGATATGCCAGGCTTCTGGCACATTGTTAAGTGGTTTATTCTTTGGCCAAAATCCTTATAGACTTAGCCATTCTCTATGACCTGGGTCCTTTCCTGGAATCTCTAATGCCTCGAGGAGTTCAGACTCTGCCCACAGGGGTTCGTTGTGCTGGATAGTTTCTTGTCTTCTCTGTGTAACTGCATTTGCCCTTTTCTAGGCTATTTTATCTGTAGTCACCTTTATACCTGCCTCCTGCCATTCTCCATCCCCTTCTTTTCCCCTCCTGTTTCCTGCCTCTTCCCTCATCCAGTCACCCTGTACCCAGGAGGCCAGGTCAGTTGCAGATTTTAAGGAGATGCAATGGAAAAAGCAGACAAATCTGCCTGACCTTGAGAAACAACTTTCTTGCAGTAAGGGAAGGGCAAACAGACCAACAATAAAATGACAAGAAATTTTTATACTGTGTTAGAAAATGATAAATGCTTTTGAAAAAATTACCCAGAATAAGAGAGATTGGGAATTCTTGGGAGGGAATCACTTTTAGTTAATATGGCTGCAGGAAGGCAAACATTGCTTCATTGAGAAGGTAACATTGGGGCAAACGTAAGTAGGAGGTAAAGAAGTCAGTATTTGAATATCTGAAGGGAGATGATTCTAGATAGAAGGAATAGAAAGTACAAATTATCAGCTGTATGGTTACATCATTGGAAAGAGGGAAAGTACCTGGATTGATGGTGGTATGTCATCAATGCCAGTGTGGTTGGAGTGGAATGATTGAGGAAGAGGGTAATAGAAGAACAGAGAGGTAATAGTGGGCCAGGTCATACCAGGCTTTGTATGTCAATGTAAGGGTGTTATACTGAGTGAAATGCAGAGCAGCTGGCATTTTTTGAGGGGCAATATCAGCTGTTTGGTTGTGGACCTAAAAAGTTTGTAATGTCCAAACAGAGATATCAGGAGGCAGTTAAAACACATACGCCTGAAATTCGGGATAGAGGTCCAGATTCATGAGATAAATCTAAGAGTATTTGGCATAGATACTTAAAGCCATGGGATTGGAAGAAATCACCGAGGATAAACGGGTACAGTTAGAAACGTGGGGAGGGCTGTCTTAGGACAGCATGAAGACTGAGAGGAGGGACTGGCAAAACAGACTGTGATCAGATTGGTAGCATAGAAACCAAGAGAGTGAAGAAACCCATATCAAGGCAGACGGGTGACTGAAGACAATGAAATCAAGTACAGTGAGTCTGAGAACCTACATCTGGATTTAGCAAGTGAAAATCCTTGAGCTCTGTTAGGACTGGTAGATCCTGATGAGAGTTAGTTTGAGATAATGGAAGGAGTTAAAAAATAGACAACTTTTTCAAGGAGTTTTGTTACGAAGGGGAGCAAAGAAATGAGGCAGAACTTAGCAGGAAGGGCAGGGTCTCCTCTGCCTCCCTTCTTTTCTAGTGGGCATTTGGAGTGGCCAACTAAATGTAGCTAAATGCTCTAGCTCACCCCGCCAGCCTGAGAGACTATCAGTGCTTTCAGTATTTTGTAGTTCCAGTATTATAGTATTTAAATATAAAGGACAATTGAATACCCTGAACAGATCCACCAGTCTTCCTGTAAGTTTTGAAGTAATTATATATTGTTGTAAATTTTTCAGAGTGATCTTTCCATGAATATATGGTTATAGACTAATGATAGATTTGGCCATTTATGCAAGTAAAGTTTCTGTAGTCTGATGTTCCTAACTGGCCAGCTTCCATTTCTTATCTGTTCCCCAGCAAATTGATGCCAAGCAAATGCATACAGCGAAGGACAAACTTTATATGATGGTGCCAAGATTTGGGGTGCAGATAGAATTTATATAATATGCTTTAATTTACATGAAATGTGGACATAGATCTTCCATATCTTTGTAGCATATTTGACTTTTACAGTAATTACCTAGTGTTCTCAGAGCCCCTTTAGTTTGGAATGGATGTATTTTAATCATATTAAGGATAAAGGTCATTGTCTATTGCTAGGAACTTCAGAATTCCAGCTCTGATGAAAACTAATAACTAATTCTTATTGAGTCCTTGTAATTGAAAAGTAGTTTTTGCTTTTGTAGAGTGTGTCTCTCATTCCAATCAATCTATACCACAAATGCTGAGCTGACAGTTGCCAGGTCATACCCCTAGATATGTGAGAAACAGTTGGCATTTATGTGCCCTAGTGCATAATCCAGGAGCTTCTGAAGTGCACCCCAAACTTTGAAATGGGTCTGAAAGGCATGTTGTTTTGCATAAGGAATGAGAGTTATAGTTGCTGTGTTCTTTTCTTAAGTTGGAATACAAATTCCTAAGGGTGTACTCACTTAAGTAAATGGCTTCAGGAGCTGTTATTACCCACCCATCTGGGTTGATTTCAACTGAGCCAGTGACATTTGTGTAGCTCCTAAAGGAAGGTCCCAGCCCCAAACTACAACTAGATCCCCTACTGGATTATAAAATCTCACCAGAAATGAAAGTTTCAGTCTCACTTTCCTTCTCTGACAAACAAATTCTGTGTTTCTGGAGACTTTTCTTGGGGGAAATGGCTTCCTCTTTCTTCTGAAAGTTTTTTTTTTATGAATTTTTTCATTATATTTGACCTTTTTTTTTTAATCAGTAAAATGAAGAATAATAATAGGAATCTTTGAGTCATTAAGTTTTTTATAGCATGTTTCCATTAAGAATCCCACTGTATTTGTGATAGCTTGTACCCTTGTAATAGCTCTGTGAGAGGTTGTATTAATTAACCCACAACTTACCATAATGGGTAGCCTTGCAAAAAATCCACAAAAGACCCAGCTTGGCCCTTATTCACACAAAAATGTGGCTTAAGTCCTATTGGAATGAAGAATCTCAATTTGCTGTCATTTCAAAGGAGTGTTTAAGACTTTCGGATGCTACCATTTATTGAAAATGTGTTCACAGTTCTCAGAAAACTGATCTTCAAATACAATAAATGAATGGTCTAGATATTTTAATACAAACTTAATCTCTGGATGGGGGGTTGTGGGTGGCAATACAAAGTATCTGATGAGATCCACAGATTTTCTTACCTTGTGTATTTTTTTTGTACCTTTATTTTGCACAAAGCTATTTTTAACTTGAAGGAAGGTGAGGGAAGAGAAACAGATCTCCCCTAATCTTACCACTCCTAAATATCTCAGAAACCTAAATGGGCTTGCTAAATCAGGAAAAGTCTTCAACAGGCTTGAGAATGAGCCTCTGAATTCCATACAGAAAATTATTCTTATTGGTAGGAAAATTACTTCTGTTCTAAAAATAAAGTAAGAATGAAAAAGGGTTATTGTCATAACAGAAACTTTCTTAGAACTATATAGTGGCTGTAGAGTTCTTAAGCATTTTGGGAAATGTCATTTCTAATGTCAACATAATCTGTCATAGCACTGTTCCCCTGGGAGCAGACCAGATTCTTCTGCGAGGTGCTCAATTGAGAAATACACAGTGGGTTCATGGAATAGTTGTCTACACTGGACATGACACCAAGCTAATGCAGGTGAGGTTTTTATCTATGAAAACCTTAAGGACCTAGGTGTTTTCAAAATTACTGTCTGTAGCTCTCCATGCTATAGTCCTAATAAATATAGCGGACCATCTGTTATAGATACCTGAGCCCTACACTCTGCATCCAGATCTCATTCTTCAATGGGTGGGGCTGTGAAATGGCTTACTCCATGCAAGAACACTAGAAAGTTCCACCAGAGATCACCAATGCATGAACACCTAATGATTTTGTATACCAGTCCATTGGCAGCATTTACTAACAATTGTAGTGATTGGCAAAAATTGTCTGTTTAATGATGAGTGCTCTGCATTAAAGTGTTTATCTTATAATTTTATTACAATGATCAAATTTTAGAATTTATTTTATTTTTTTAAATAGAATTGAAAGAAAAACTTGTGAGTCAGATGTTGACTACTTTTTCACAGCATTTTTATGTGAAACCATTTTTAATCAGCTTTAATCCTGGCACTTAAAATGTTTACACAGGACTATGGGTGCTCCTTCTCTACATTAAGGTATCATGAGTGTTCAGTGGTTCCATGGGTGTGGAAAATTCATTCTTAAGATACTAAATGAAAATCTGCTTTCGGGCTGATAACTCTGTTCCTTGTAAAGGCATAAAGATGTTATCCACAGGCAAGCAGGACTGCTGGTAATGATTCTTGATAGCCAGCACTACTTAGATTACTGCTGTGCTAAGTACAACAATTACTAAATACCATCAAAAAACCTGGAAACCAGAGTGTCTTCATAGTCTGGAATTTCCACATCTCTGGCTATGGGTCATAGGTCACCTTCTCTGCCTCTCTCTGAGAGCTGAAATGCTAGAGGTCTTCTTCCACCCTGTTTTCTTAGGTAGTTGCATCTTACCTGCCACAGTGCGAAAGCTATGTCTTCAAAAGGCATCTTATTTCCTTCTCTTCTTTCTTGTTGTTTCATGTCGTAGAAAAAGGACTGCATGATGTAGTACAGGAAAAGAGGTGGTCAACTTTTGACAGCTTATTACATCTGATTGTTTTCTGCATAAATCTCATGTGTTGAATCGTATGTAGATTTTGAGTTATGACTTTGTCATGCTCACCAAAATACTAGATACACATTACTAGATTATTTGTACACATTCATTACTACTCATCTTTGTTTTCTTTTTACAGAATTCAACAAGTCCACCACTTAAACTCTCAAATGTCGAAAGGATTACAAATGTACAAATTTTGATTTTATTTTGTATCTTGATTGCCATGTCTCTTGTCTGTTCTGTGGGCTCAGCCATTTGGAATCGAAGGCATTCTGGAAGC
>NW_011495013.1:2397660-2414835 GCF_000754665.1 Bison bison bison | reverse complement strand
TGGTATCTCAATCTAAACTGTGAGCATTGAAGTGCTTATTGTACTTATTTTTACTTTCATAAAAACAAGTGTTTGTTTCACAACTGATTTTGGAATTTCCTGTTTCTAAAAAGAAAACTTTGTTGCCAAGATAACAGGACATCTAATCTTTATTTTTCAGTGCACTTTCCAGTAAAAGTTAGGTAAAATGTTACAATCTCTAAAATTTCAGAATCCTTAAAAATATAGTGGTTACTCTAAAATAGTTATATTATTAATGTTATTTTAAATTTATTGGTTTCTTTTATTCTTAACACAAGTGGTTATATAGCTATCTGGTAAAGAAAGTAGATTGATTATATTCAAATCATCAAAAAGTATTTTACATGTTTTAAAATGTTTAATGTACTTTCATTTGAACTCATAACTGCAGTGAGTTCTGTGTTGATAATCATCTTTTTTTAGGGAAAGTACTATTAGTTTCCTTTTCTAGCATTTCTCTTTTGACTGAATATTTCTGGGAAATAAGTTTACATTTCCTTTTGGTGAGCACTTGACCAATAAATACTTAAGTTCCAAGAGTGTGTAAACAAATTAGAGTAAAATTTTATGACAAAAGATATTTTTTCTGTTTTTTTTCTTTATGATATTGATTTAGCCTTGTAGTTATTTCAAGGGTCTTGATTTTTAATAAGTCATTGGTTTGCTGTTTCAACATCAGAACTGCTAAGACTACCGTCATTTTGTTTCTTCATATACTTTACAATTTATCTGGGACAATTGTTTTATTTACATTATTAAAGAATAAGAATATAATTTACCTAGGGTTCAGACCTACACTGTTTTTGCTATTTGGGTTGGTTTTGCTGCTGTTATTTTGTTTGTTTGCTTTTAAGACATCTTTCAAGTTAGAAATGCTTTGCAAAAATTTGTTTTTCCTAGTTGAGATTCTACCTCAACTAATCTGTCTAAACTTCTATGTCCCTAATACCTCTAAACTTCATGTTTGGAATGAGTTTGAAATATTTGGTGGCACTTTCTCTTTTTAGTACCATTATGCAGTTCTTAATAGGGTTCACAACATCTTGAATATAAATAATGCTATTCCATCTTGAAGACTGTATTTGATAATATGAATATGTTATCAGCACAGTGTCCCTCTGCAACTTTCTAGATACATAATATGAAAAATTCTTATTATGCTAAAATTCTGGTTAATACAAATAAAATATAAAACTGTAAATGACCTTTTTTCTACCTTCCCTAATAGATGGTGGTGCTAATAATTTTGGACTGAATTTCTTGACGTTCATCATCCTTTTCAATAACCTCATTCCTATCAGCTTACTGGTGACATTAGAAGTGGTGAAATTTACCCAGGCATACTTCATAAATTGGGTAAATATGAATTACTATTGTTCTTCATTATGCTCAACATACATTTTTGTCTTTTCTTTCTTGATAGAATCTTTTGATCTTTCAGAAAAAATATCTTATTTATACCTTACTTTTTATTGACTACATTTCAAAATATTTATAAGCCTAATTATAATCTAACAATAACAAATTTCATTTGACGTGTGAAAATTATAACAGAATCCTCGTGTCAGAATCACACAAGTTTACAGACCAGACATGCTCGGGAAAAATAGGTCTGTGGTTGAGGAAACCCATAGGGTTTAAAGTTAAAACCTAGATTTTAGTTCTAATTCTGTAATACACTAGCTATATGAACTTTGCCAAGCTGCTTGACCTCTTTGAGACTTGTTTTCTTGGCCAGTCACATGGGAATAGTAAAACAAGCTTTACTTGCATCTCACAATATTTATATAGATCAAGGGACTCTTGTGACATAGCAGACAACATTATAAACAATTGAGCACTATAGAAATAATGTTGTTATTAACTTCTCACAGCAACCAGGTTGTCTATCATGTTTTAATTCATCTTTGTAGTTTATTTTTCCACACTATAAACAGTTTCAGCTGTGCTTGAATTTGTATTCTTAATTTTTTTTCTTAATATTCTAATCTTAGAGAAGTGTTCTAGACATCTGTTTCCTAAGTATTTTGTTTATAAAATGTTACTCTTCTTCAACTAAATTTCAGTTATTTTCACCAAAGTTAAAATTAATAAATTTATGTAAATTAAGTCTTTAAACATAATCTACCAGAAAGTATAATTTTTTATTTTGAGAAATTTTAGTATCTTTTGATTTTTCAATCATTTGAAAGTCTTTCAATATGAACAATATTAAGATTTTTAAAATATGCTACTTTTGCAACTGTTGATTGTCTTTCCATGGTGAATGATCCACTTCAACCTTTCATCTCCAATTCATTGGTAAAGATCAGTTTATTTATTTATTTATTTTTTGTCCGGCCCAGGCGGTACTTATTCCCCACACGTAGCTCCATGGTTCACTCCTGACACTCGTGGGCTGGCCTCCGATCAAAGATCAGTTTAATTTAGAAATCTGAAGTGAGTTGGAAGCATAGCTCAATTTGTTGCTGAAAAAATTATATAATAAAATTTGTATAAGTACAATAAAAACTTATTGAAGGTTTTCTACATATAGAAACAAGTAGCTCATTATGAAAATCAAATAACTAGTCACTTTTTTAAATTTGGATTTTCAAAAGTAATATTTGTTTCAAATAATTACATAATTTTAGTTTTGAATGAACCTAGAAGGCTTATGTTTTTCAACTGCTTTCTGATATACAGAGATTTTTCTGACATTCCTGACAGAATGTCTCTTACCAAGCAGCTTCTTCCTTGGGTGAAAATGAGATGAGTAACTGCCTTCCTTTTCTTCTGGTTCTTCCCAATCGATCTTTTATGAAAATGGCTAATCTCGTTTCCAGATGACAACCTTACAAAACATTTGAACTTGGCTACCATGCCTATTCTATCATCCCCACCCCCAACTAAATATTCTCTGTCTCCTTCCAGTTCTTCATTTGACATAATTTCCATCTCAACCCTGTTGTGGTCACCACTCTCTAAACATTGCCCATATTTGTTTACTATCCTTCTTTAAACGAGGTGCCTATTCCAGAACTGGTGTTGATTAGCCTGAAGTACAGATGCAGGGAAGATCAGATTTGGTCCTTTCATTTGACATATGAATCAGTAAACCCTGGCTTTGTCAGTAAAAACCCTGGCTTGCATATACTTTATTTTCAAGTGTATACAGTGTAAGAAGGAACTTGGTCAAGACAGTACAACAAAATGGAATTCCTTTGGTAATATTTTTCAGGGATTTGAAGTCTTAATTATTTGAGCAGTGTTTAGTTACTGTTATTTTAGCTCACATAAAGCATTGTGTCAGACACTAGAGGAGGCACCTTACCTCCATTATCTAATTTAATCCTTATAGTAGGTCACTTATCTAGGAAATGGTGGAATGATAGTAAGCCAAGATTGCCTGATTCCAGAGATGTGCTCTGACTTCAATCTGGTCTGTCCTTACTAAGAAATATGATACTCTGTATTGAGTATTTTTTAGGAAATAATGAAATGGTTAGAGATGGCAAGAGATGAGTGTTACATCCATAGCTCACCAGTTAAATAAAATTGTATTCAAATCTCTTATTATGAGTTGTATTTGATGATATCTCTCTTTTTTTTTCTTTTAAGGATCTTGACATGCACTATGAACCAACCGACACTGCTGCTATGGCTCGAACATCTAATCTGAATGAGGAACTTGGCCAGGTAAACTA
Organism: Bison bison bison; assembly: GCF_000754665.1. Taxonomy (NCBI): domain Eukaryota; kingdom Metazoa; phylum Chordata; class Mammalia; order Artiodactyla; family Bovidae; genus Bison; species Bison bison. The sequence goes on along the minus strand of NW_011495013.1, from coordinate 2,411,128 downwards.
AATTTCTTATTGATATGTTGAACTCGGAGTCAGATTTGGTGTAATTTCCGCTGTATGTGACAACTTTAGAATTGACAGCTCCTGATTTTCCATTTTTTGAATGATTGGCATAAATAAGTACATGTTAGTACCTAACTCTCAATTTTCATTTTTAGTGAATATTCTGTTCTCAGGATAAGGTATTTCACAGAGAGATGTCCTTTCGTATATAATCTGATTAGTATATAGAGTATTGGCTGCTTTTGAGTTATAAACTCCCAGTATTAAAATTGTACATAGCTTTTGATCAGAAAGGAAGGAGGTGGAGTGGGGGGGAGGAAGTTTATCAATGAAGTTGTACAAGTCAAACAGGAATTTCAAATTTATAATTCATACTATATTCACATCAGATCAGATCAGTCGCTCAGTCGTGTCCGACTCTTTGCAACCCCATGAATTGCAGCATGCCAGGCATCCCTGTCCATCACCAATTCCCGGAGTTCACTCAGATTCATGTCCATCGAGTCAGTGATGCCATCCAGCCATCTCATCCTCTGTCGTCCCCTTCTCCTCTTGCCCCCAATCCATCCCAGCATCAGAGTCTTTTCCAATGAGTCAACTCTTCGCATGAGGTGGCCAAAGTACTGGAGTTTCAGCTTTAGCATCATTCCTTCCAAAGAAATCCCGGGGCTGATCTCCTTTAGAATGGACTGGTTGGATCTCCTTGCAGTCCAAGGGACTCTCAAGAGTCTTCTCCAACACCACAGTTCAAAAGCATCAATTCTTCGGCGCTCAGCCTTCTTCACAGTCCAACTCTCACATCCATACACGATCGCAGGAAAAACCATAGCCTTGACTAGACGAACCTTTGTTGGCAAAGTAATGTCTCTGCTTTTGAATATGCTATCTAGGTTGGTCATAACTTTCCTTCCAAGGATAAATATATTTATAATTCATTTATATGTGTTAGCTAAGAAAGGATTCTACTCTTCTTATGCCATTGCCATTTGCTAAGTCTTAATCTTAAGGTAGCATTTAAACCAAAGCTGTTTTTTTTCCTTACCAATTCAGATGTTGTATGAAGTTATTTTTAATCAAGCAAGCCATCACCAATCCCATAATTGTTTTGTTGAGAAGTGTTGAAAGAGATTTTAGTCCTCGGAATCCCATGGACCGAGGAAGTTGGAGGGCTACAGTCCAGGGGGTCGCAGAGTCTAATAGAATTGAAGCAACTAATGCAGGCAAGCACATGTTAAGTAACAATAGAGGCACTTACTAGTGCAAATTCAGACTGTTAAGACAGATTCTGTATGGCTGTAGTTTCTCTGCTAGCTTGAGAGAATTTCATTTCATATATGATTCACTGCTAAAAATCTAGAAGAAATAGTTGAAAATATTCCTTGATGATGTGCAGAAAGTAGTCAGTTAATACCATTCAAGAATCCACCTACAGTGCTTGAGACCTGGGTTCGATCCTTGGATCGGGCAGATCCCCTGGAGGAGGACATGGCAACCCACTCCAGTGTTCTTGCCTGGAGAGTTTCATGGACAGAGGAACCTGGCAGGCTACATTCCATGGGATTGCAGAGCATGAGACATGACTGAGTGACTAAGCACAACACAGTACATTGTGACCCTGTGGTGTAACAAAATTGATTAAAAGAATAATAATGAAAGGGTGTTTTTTTTTTTTTTAAGCCCTTCAATAAAAGACTGGCTTAAAGAGATCTCTGAAATTTTAATGAGAAATTTTTAATTTTTTTAGGTGAAATATATATTTTCTGACAAAACTGGTACTTTGACATGCAATGTAATGCAGTTTAAGAAGTGCACCATAGCCGGAGTGGCTTACGGGTGAGTTTTTTCCCTTTAATCAGAGTTATGATGTACACATTTAATTAGTGTTAACAGTTTGGTACAACTGGGCGAGTTCTTTTTAGGAAAGGTGTTTTTTTCTTTTTAATCTAGAAAGCAGCTATTTTGACTTCAGCATACATGTACATTTTATGTTTTATAGCTTGGTATTGTTTTTCATTTGGAATTACTATGAGGTAGGCGCCCTACCCAATAATCTTTTAGTATTTAGAGCTGCCCTGCAGATCTCTATCTGGTAATAAGGTATAAATACACTCCCTCTCCACTGCCATAAACCTACCATGCGACCTGCCTGTGTTAAAGCACATTGTTTCTCTGAGAAAGTTAGCCCTTCGATTTCTTTTTATCACCTCTCCTCTTTGCAGTCATAGAATCTATCCTTTAGAATGTGCTTGTTGAGTACCCATTTTTATCTTACTTCTAGGTATGCTTGCCCAAACTTCAAAAGCCTCCTTTTTGAAATCCTTTATAGGGTAATGTGAGAAAATTAATTTCTACATCTCCTGAAAAGTCATGATCAAAGATGAAACATCCTTCTGGTTGATTGATCTTGGCCTTTTACCAAATTTCCCAGCGAAAGACTGGTATCTTAATCATGCAAGCAAGGACACTTGCTTTGGGGTTTTTCTGGCTTGTACCTACCCGTTCCCCACTCCTGCTCTGTCTCTAAGCAGTAAACTAGTATAAAAATAGTGTACTGAATTATGAAAATGCCCTTAGGTAAAAAGCATAAATAAATAACCACTTGGTAAAAAATTCTAAAAGTATGTGATTACTCCCCTACATGGTCTGTAAAGGGGAATAGATGGAGGCAGCTATCCCTGTTCTTTGGGTTAGTAGAAAGGATGACTGAAAGTGACTTCAAACTTTGTGGGTAAGTGAAGCTAAAAATACATTTGACTGAATGGCTATTTTACACTGTAAGGACAAGCTGCTAATTTAAGAAGCATGCTTACTATCTATTTCCAGGGCGGGATACCCTTTTGCATCTTCCCTCTTTATCTGAAAATCTCCCAGTTCCTTTAGACAAAAGAGACCTTCCTCTCTCCTCCCCCAGTTGCTTCAGGCCTCTTTGTTTTCCTGCTGGTACAGAAGAGGTGTGCCACACTCTCTGACATTTTGCACTTAAGTGTTTGACCCACAGTTATCCCTGATGAGAGAAGGAAGAGCCTATTGTGATTCTAGAGTTTGTTGTGTTACACTTGGTGACACATTTATGGTGATGTTTGTTTTTATGCACATTCTGCTGGCATTCATAAATGTTATTTTTAGAGGGTTCTGTTTTGGGAATTGACGTGCGTTTTTTACTTTGTTCAGTTGAATAAGCCAGTTCTTCAAATTAGTAATTATTGATTGTGAACCTGTCAGAACAGAGAACCAGAATAACAGCTAGGTGTTCTTTTGCATTTTACAAGGTTTTCTTATTCCTGGAACAAGTTCTTAAGCACTTATAGGCAGTAGTTCTAACGAACAATGTTCTTCATGCGTCTGTTGGTAATACTGTCATGAACACATGTATTATATATTATGATAGACTGGATTTGAGACTGGTAAATGTTAAAGAGAGGTAAGTATTGTCCTGATTTAGATTGTTTCCAATGAAACAAATTTCCTCTTGGGAAAATCCACATCTCTTAACATTGAGCTGCAGTTGCAAGACTTGAGTCATAGTCCTAACTTTGTCATTAATTCACTGTATTACCTTAGACAGTTCCATTCAAATATTCCGAACTCTTTAAAACGAGTATGGTGAGACCTCCATACTCCAAGATTCTTTTCAGATCTGAAATTCTGTGATGTTTAGAAATTTAAAAATAGTGATTCCTTTATTTGCAGTTTTTAACTGTGAAATAAAAATGGGTTTCTCTTTGGATAATGTATCATATTTTCAAGAATACCAAGAGCCTTGTTGAGTGAAACTTGTTAAACTACTTCCAGTAAATCATGTGTGTGCTATAGGATCCTTAACCCTGATTGAATTTTTTTTCCTTTTATTACTTTATGTTTATGGTACCTGCATAGAGATATAGATGTTCTGGAAGTTTCCAGTTCAGAAACCTCAGACTCTCACCCAATATGATAAATGTATACAATACTTAAAAGTCCAAAGGCTCCTTTTCTTTAAGAAACAATACTAGAAAACTTGTAAAGTTATTGACACCAGAAGTAATTGTCCCATCCCCTCCCCTAAGCATTTCTGATGGACAGTTGGGATGTCAGCATTGCAGAGAGTTGTTGATACATGAAAGCTTTAGAGAAACAGAGACTTTAGACTACTCAGTTGACTACAGTAGGAGAGACACACAGCTATTACTTAATTCTGTCAAACTCCACAGGAAAAAGAAATGACTGAGAACCACCTTTCTGTGTGCATTTCCTCTGGGCGCTCTTGGGTTAAAGGAACCATGACATGGTTATGCTGTCCCGTCTGCCCATGGAAGTGTGTTACATTGTTTAACATGGGGAGCTCTTATTAATACACGTGTATACTTTCACCTCCAGAAGAAGAAAACCTAGAGATTGTCCCCTCAGAATTTAGCAAAACAAAGGAAAATAACACATAGTTTTATATACTAACAAATGCCTTTGGGGTTATGATTTCAGAGCTGATGCTTCTTAAGCACTTTTTGAGAAAATAAAATCTCTTTCTACCTTAGAGTCCAAGATGAGTTCTGTTGGCTTTTATCAGTTTGAAAGACAAGACTTGAAGTCTCTTGATAGTATAATCTTTGCCTCGTTCAGTGCATTTTATAGATTTGTAGGAAGAAGATATTTAACACTTAAAATAAGGCTCCAAAATTTAGTCTTAGTAAGTTTTCCCTCATTTCTTTTAACTTTGGCCCTAAATTGGATTCATGATGGTCAATGAAATACGAGATTTGTACACACCTGGTACACACGTAGCAATGATGTTTGTTTTGTAAAGATTAACTTTGTCAGAAGTACCACCATGATTAAACTTGTTAGACTGTTTCATTAGATTTTAATTAAATGTAAATAAATTGTGATATCATATTTATAAATTTAACTTATTACAAACTAGAAATTCTGCTGTTAAACATTTACTAAAGCATAATTTCAACAAGTTACTTCTTATACTAATTCAGTTTTATCACAGTTACTTGAAAGCCAGAAATAGGTAATGAGGTTTTTATGTTCAGTGGGTAGAATTCTCAATACAGTGACTATTCTCAGCTACAGTCCTAAGTACTGTCTTTGTTGATAATTTAAAATCTTACTATTAGAATGAGCTGATGAACTGGGAAAAGTTTTTTGTTTTGTTTTGGTTTTTTAAGAGTCTGTAAAGGAAACTAATATTATATTTTCATATGGGCAAGTCATTTTAATCAGTATTAAAAACATTTCATTGACTTTTTCCCTTTAAGTGAATACCAAATGCTTCTAATTATAATCTTTATTTACATGTGAAAATAGCATGTGAGTAGTTTTACTTGACAATATTTTGTTTAGCAATGTTTGCTGAAAGAATCGGTGACTTCTTTAAGTCTGAGAGGAAATTCACCATGAGAAACCTCACAATTATCAAAATCGCCCCAAGGTCTATATTATAACCAATAAATGTATCTCACTTCTCACTGTGACTGGTGAATAAAGCTGGGTAAAAACCATTCATTTATTCTCATGCCTCAACAAGTGTTCATCTGTACAGTATGTACAGTACTTTGTTAGATGTTGGGGATTTAAGGATCAGTACTTTGTTAGATGTTGGGGATTTAAGGATCAGCCAAAGTTCACCTGGCTTCCACCCCCCTGAAGTTTATAGTCTAACTGGAGGTTAATGGATGTAATTAAATCATCATGCAGACAATTACAAAATCATAATGCAGTACAGTGGTCTATATGAGGCTGTGATTGGGGACAGGGTGGAGGGGTGTGATCTAATCACTAAGACCAGGCCCTGGGATGCTTAACACTGAGATCAAGAATGAGTTTAAGTACTTACCAAGCAGATGTAACAGCACTGACGTCCCATGGTAAATAACCAGACATAAGGTACATATCAGAGCTGCTAGAGCAGTGATCTTGAGGAAACTCATGCAGACAGAATAAAGTAACAGATGTATGGATCGCCCGCTGCTCATCTCATTCAAAATAGCCCTGAACATCTGCCAAGGTTGAACCACACCCGGGGAGTGCAGCCCTGAGCCTTGAGCTCTGAGGCTCCAGCCCCTCCCCAGTAGGAGATCCAGGGCTGCTGAACACCACCAGGGCAACTTGGCAGAACCTTAGTGCCGTGCTTTTGCTTGGGTAGCATCTGACCCTCCCCTCCTGTAGTTCAGGGACTCATCTAAGCCTTGAAGTTGATGAGAAGTGATTGCCTAGAGCACTGGGCTGCAGCTAGTTTTCACAGAGCTTGGCAGGAGGCCATGGCTCTTTCTGGGCTCACTGAGGGCTCATTTAGTCCTTCCCCTCAAGCATCTGAAAACATCCTTTGGTAGAAAAGAGGACAGTGAGTAAGGAGACTGCCCCCATTGTGATTGGAGTGAAGGTGGTGGGTGGAGCCTGCACCGGAGACAGCTGATGCTTTGGAGGTACCTTAGAGTGATGAGGTCCGTGCATGGCCAGTTTGGTGGAAGGGTAAGAAATAGGGGCCACTTAGGAAGTGAGAGGATTTTCCCCAGTTTTCAGTGAACATTGTATATTTATCAAAAACAGTGATGTTATACTGAACTCTGCATCTTTAAACTCTACCTACATCTAATAAATTTAATTTAAAGGAAAACTATTGAATGACCTTGTATAATGAAAGAAACAAGAGATAAGGAAATCAGTTTTAGCTGCTGAGAGAGGAGATTTTAAGTGTTCTCACCATAAAAAAAAGAAATGGTAATTAGGTGATGGATGGGAGTGTTAACTAAAACTATGATATGCAGGAGATGTAAGAGATGCAGGTTCAATCCCTGGGTCGAGAAGATCTGCTGGAGGAGGGCATGGCAACCAACTCCAATATTCTTGCCTGGAAAATCTGATGGACGGAGGAACCTGGTGGGTTACAGTCCATAGGGCCACAAAGAGTCAGACACAACTGAAGCAGCTTAGCACACAGGCACATGATGGTAATCACTTTGCAATCTATATTAGTATCAAATCACACTGTATACCTTACACTTGCACAGTGTTGTATGTCTCAAGGCAGCGAGAAAAAAATCTAAACAATAAAAAGAAAATTTTAGTGAATAAATATATAAATAAGTAAAATAAAATCTGCTGTGTCATGTATTACAGACCCCTCTGTCACATCACTGGTTGGTTGAATTGAAAGCTTATACCTAGATCTGGTGCTCCAGTGAGCTAATGGATGAAAATGAAGTATTGATGAATGTTTTCTTTTGGATGTAATAAATTGTTTAACGGATGAGTTATGGTTTAAGTGAACATTTTTTAGTATCTTTTAAAATGCTTATCTTTCACGCTGTGGTGCTCTTTAGCTGTAGCAGTGTGATTAACCTTTACTTTACTATACCTGTGTAAAGAGCCACCCCTGCATGGCAGTCAAATTTGTTTCTGAAGTGCACTTGGTAGATTTTATCAGTGTGATAGTTTGTTCTTAATAACATGCTTTTTTTTATTAAAGCACTTTATTCTCATTATGCATTGTGTGATGAATTTTCCATTGGCTATAGCCTGTATTTAAACTCTAAGTTTAATATTTTCTACTGAATACTGATTTCTGTGCATAAAGTTGGGAAATTTCATGGTGAAGAGGCAAGTTGGCTATTTGAGGAAAGAACAACTTTGTAAATCTGCCTAGTTACCATAAATTATACTTTCTATACTAACTGCCATTCTTTCCAAATCAGCTAAAAGTTTATTTCCTTAACTGACCCATCTCTCAGTACTTCCCTTATTCATGCTTTTGTGTTTCCAGCCTTTCTTTGATTATTTTCTCCTTTCTTTGTGTCCCTCCTCTTGCTTTCTGAAGCCATGTCCCTGAACCTGAGGATTATGGCTGCTCTCCTGATGAATGGTAAGCAGCATGGATCTTTCTGTCTCATTGATCCATTTAAAAGGTTTGCATTTTATTGTGTTGTTAGATGCATTTTGCTACTTTGAAAAAAATTACTCATCAGGCAGGATGACAATGCTGTAAAATAGTTCTTAAAATCTGCTGAGTAAAAACAAATCTGTTGAATAGCCCTGATGTCCTGTTGAATAACCTTTAATCATTTTATGAACATTTAGTTCAAAGTTTAGGCTTGCTGGTTTTATGGAGCTATGTATCTATAATAAAGTCTATAACAATCAACTTAGAGTCCCTGGGCTGTGAACTACCTAAGATTTCAGGGACAGCTCCATAAATTTTATTTATTTTTTTTTTAGCTCAGCACTGCCACCTTCTGCCACTGTTTGCATACTCTACAGAGCTACAGAAAAATGCTACTGAAACATAACCACACACTGTAAATTTCCTTTACATTTATTTTCATTAATTTGCTAAATCTGTTTGGAGGCTATAACATAAACATTTTTTAATGAAATATCTGGAACAAATGTTGGAAAATTATGCTACCAATAACTAGGGTTAACAGGAATATAATTAATTTTAGAATTATTGAATAGCATTTTATAAGCTTAATTTCAGTACATATTGGGTTTTTGTCTTACTTTAAAATCCTCACCATGGTTTACATTTTCATTTAGAATGACATGAGTTTATTTCAGTAATTCATTGCAATCTGGTGGCAAATGAAATTTCAGAAAGCAGATTTCTTTAATGCTGGTAATTGTAAAAAGTAGTATGGCTTTATATGTGATTACATTTCTGTTTTCAGATGACACAGGGTATTTTATGATTAAGCCTTATTTTTCAACTTGGATTTTATTTCAATAAAGTGGAGATTTGGTAACAATTTGCAATAAGCCTCACACTACCTACAGTTAATGACAGAGGCAGCTGTTTGGTTCATGTGATAACTGATGATTCATTACACTTAAGCTCATTGCTTGGAGTGTCATGCATTTCAACACCTATCCACAACTGAATAATTTTCAGTGTCTTTTAAATGTGCCAAAACATCTTACTGTTGGTAGATAATTCAAGTGTAATGATGTAGATATTCTCTTCTACTTAATCTTTTGAGAATGTAGTTAAAATTTTGATTATATCTTTTTATTTGTTGCCTTTCAATAGAATTGAATATATATTTTTATTTTTAGAATATATGTTTTTTCTAAGATAAATCACTTTTTCTTGAGACGGAAATTACCTTCACCTTATTCTTATTAAGATTGGATGAAAATGTTAACAGTTGTTTATCTGGGTCATTTAAAATATTCTACTTTCAGTAGAGGTTGTTTCATGATTTTTGTCACTATTGGGAAGAGACATTATTTTATCTATTTAAGTTTTTTATGTAAAACACCCTTTCTGGAAACTTGATATTCTAAACTGGGTAATTCCAAATTTTAAAATGTCATGTTTTTCATAGATTTTTGTATAGTTCCACTTGCAGTTCTGTATAAACTTAGATATTAATGATATCTTAAGAAATAAACCCTAGGGAAGGTTTTTGCCAACTGTTTAATAAAGTAAGCTTTATTTTAAATATCTACTTGGATTTCCTCATCTATCAAATGGTTAGCTATAAGCAGCAAAGATGAAGGAACAGCTACTACTTGAACTTTAGTTGTGTCCTGGGTCCTGAGCAGTTGTCAAGGATGCAGACTTCGATTCTGATCTCTCAGATTCACATCCTGATCCTAATGGGTCCTCATCGGGTAGAATGTAGACATCATAGGGAGATTGCAAAGATTAAATGAATTCTGTTTTTAAAGTGCTTAAAAGAGTATCTGAGTGTTAGCTCTAATGTCCCTCACTTAATCCTCAAGACATATTTGAGGAGTTGTAATTGACATGAGCCTTCTAAAGCTGGTGAAATTTAGGCAGAGAAGCCAATAAGTAACTTCCCTCAAAGTATACAACCAGTAAACATGGGAGAAAAAGTTAAAACTTTGCTCAACCTGGATATTAAGTAGGTGGTGGTTATATCACTTCCAATAGACTTTAAAGAGCTTCAGAAATATCTGCATTTAGAGAAAAGATATCCTTACTATTTGTTATTTCACTTTTTCTTTCTCGTTTTGTTAAGGTAGCAAGAGCAAGTATAGTTTAACTGATTGATGAGAAGTTAGCCTGGAGGGGGACACAACTTGGCCCAATCCTAAATCTGGCATTTGCCAGATCTGATCCACTTGATTTCATATTGCCAGAGAAACCAAGATTGAAAGTGTGGGCCTGACTGAGTGTATGCTTCAGGAACCTGGCTATATCTTCATGCTGCTGGTCCTCAGGGGTAAACTGGAGAGTACAGCTGACTATAAATCCAAAGGTTTTTTGGTGATTCTTACTGTCAGCAGCTTCACCTTTCAATGTGAAGTTCACTGACTCCATAGATAAAATCTGTGACCTGTACCGTGTATTTCACTATCATTCTTCAACCATATTTGCCACAAAAATACCAAGTTAAAAAACACTTATTATTTAACACATAAGTGTATGTAGATTTTTAGAGTTGGACACAACTCAGCAACTAAACAACAGAAATATGTAGATTATTTACATTTAGTCAAATTTGATGGCCAACTATTACAGTGACAGTTTCAAAAACACTTTCTTGACATTAAAAATAATTGGATAATGGCTGTAACTCTACTTGCTTAAATCTATTAATATAGTTTACAGAGATGAAATCATTTCCCAACCAGTAGCCACTGCTTCCAGAACTGGGATGGTTTTCTTGTTATTGCCAAGTACCATCAGCTGACATATAACCTTGAAGGTTAATTCATTTCTATTAAAATCTACCATTCTTTAGACAGTATCAATGTTTGGAGGATTGCACAAAAATATTAGCTTATTATAAGCATCTGTGTAGCCCTAAGATATGATTATATTCCAAAGCTATATATTTTGTTACATTTTTTTCTTTTTCTGATTTTTTTTGTGGAAATCTCAAGCATAAATAATAGTAGGAAACAGATGTACTCATTCACTCACTTCAGTAATATGTACTCAAAGCCAATTTCAGTTCATCTGTATTTTCCCCCACTATTACTTTGAGGAAACTCCCAAAGTATTCCGTGCTCACTCATTTTACTGTGGTTTTTAGTATTAGCACAGTATCACTGGATGGTACCATTTTCTGGTCTTCTTTTCTCATTTCATTTTGGTCTGTATTTATGTATGAAATGAGCGGTATTTATTTATTCTGCTGCCATCACTGGGCTCACTAAAACATTCTTACAGGTATGACTGAATAGTAACGAAACCTAACACATCCAGATTAGCTAGTCTTCAGAGTAGTCACTTTGACAAGTAATTTATTTATTCCAGTCAAGCGACCATTTCACAGAATGTTATTGGAACTCCTCTTTTGTAATTGCCCTCAGAAATACTTTAGAACCACACAGAAAAGCAGACCACATTGATCAAAACTAGTGTCTAAGAAAAAAACATTATTATTGAACTCAACCACTTGTTTATATTCTTGGACTTGACCTGATGCTGAACAACAATTTCATTTTTTAAAATTAAATCACCCTTTTAGGAATTTTGATTTGGAACAGTAGCACTATTCAAAGCCAGAAGGTACAGATCCATTCAGAAAACAGTGTTTTCAGCCACACTGCCTTTGTCTTCCCATGTATGCATGTGTGTAGTGTCTGTGTGTATATAATGTATACATTGAGTTTGTATGTAGAATGTATGTTTCAGCTCATAGTTGGATTTTGTTCTGGTTTTTAATCTTCAATTTAAATTTGATTTAAGTTCATAATGCAGTAACACATCTCTTCCCTATCTCTGACCCTCCATTTCCCCACCTGAAGGCAGTCAGTGTAACCCATTTCAGGTTTATTTCTCCAGATCTATTCTACTGTGTATGCATATATTTTCTTTCTCATTTTTACCAAAAGTGAAACATATTGTACACACTTTGGTACCAGCTTTTCATTTGACAATACACCTTTGAGATTTGTCCATATTCCGTGGACAGCCTCCTATTTTTTGTATAGTGTTCCATTATTATTATATGGATGTACCACAGTCTTTTTAAGCAGCCGCCCTGGTAAAACTTTGGGTTAGTTCTAACCTTTTGCTGTTAAAAATGTGCTGCAAAGAATGAGTTTGTACATACAGAGTTTTGCACCGGACTGTAAGTACAGAATAGACTGAAATTCCAGAAACTGGAATTTCTGGATCTCAAAGGATTATATTGATTTTAAATTTTGTTAGATATTGCCAATATCAGGGTCTTCCTGATAGCTCAGTTGGTAAAGGATCTGCCTGCAATGAAGGAGACTCCGGTTTGATTCCTGGGTCAGGAAGATCAGCTAGAGAAGGGATAGGCTACCCACCCCAGTATCCTTGGGCTTCCCTTGTGGCTCAGCTGGTAAGGAATCCGCCTTCAATGTGGGAGACCTGGGTTCAACCCCTAGGTTCGGCAGTTTCCCCCTGGAGAAGGGAACGGCTACCCACTCCAGTATTCTGGCCTGGAGAATTCCATGGGACAAAGAGTCAGACACAACTGAGCGACTTTCTCTTTCATTGCCAATATTCCTTTTTAGAAATTGTACCAATTTTCATTCTCATCAATGATGAATGGTTTAACTGTTTTTCCAAGGTTATAGCAGCAGAGTTGTCAAGCTATTTCTGCCACATTGATAGATTTAAATCTCATTCAGATTTAAATTCCCTCATCATGCAGTAAGATTGAATATATATTTAAAACCACTTCTATTTCTTCCTTTGTGAACTGTGTGTTTATATCCTCTGCTCATTGTTCTATTGCATTGTTGATCTTTTTAGTGTTAGCTTCTATAAGCCCTTTTTATTCTGAGTGAATTAATGTTTCATCTTGAATAAAGTAACCATTTTATGTGTTGGAAACAGTTTTCTTCCCAGTTTGTCATTTGGCTTTTGACTTGCTTGTAATAGTATTTGCTATGCAGAAGTATTTTAGCTTTATGCAGACCGTGTTTTCTATTTGTTTTCTGAATACTAGGCCTTTCTACTCCTAAATTGTTTTTTAACTTAAATAAAAATTGTTATTTATCTCTTCATTTGACATGATCTCTTAGTCCACACTGTCATGTATGAAATTAACTGATTCAGTTCAGTTCAGTTGCTCAGTCATGGCCGACCCTTTTCGACCCCATGGACTGCACGCAGCACGCCAGGCCTCCCTGTCTATCACCAACACCCGAAGTTTACTCAGATTCGTGTCTATTGAGTTGGTGATGTCATCCAACCATCTCATGCTCTGTCATCTCCTTCTCTTCCTGCTTTCAATCTTTCCCAGCATCAGGGTCTTTTCAAATGAGTCAGCTCTTTGCATCAGGTGGCCAAAGTATTGGAGTTTCAGCTTCAGCCATCAGTCCTTCTAATGAATATTCAGGAATGATTTCCTTTAGGATGGACTGCATGGATCTCCTTGCAGTCTGAGGGATTCTCAAGAGTCTTCTCCAGCACCACAGTTCAAAAGCATCAATTCTTCGGCACTCAGCTTTCTTTATAGTCCAACTCTCACATCCATACGTGACTACTGGAAAAACCATAGCCTTGACTAGACGGACCTTTGTTGACAAAGTAATG
>NW_011495013.1:2397045-2397517 GCF_000754665.1 Bison bison bison | reverse complement strand
ATCTGCAGTGATTTTGGAGCCCCAAAAAATAGTCTGTCACTGTTTCCACTGTTTCCCCATCTATTTCCCATGAAGTGATGGGACCAGATGCCATGATCTTAGTTTTCTGAATGTTGAGCTTTAAGCCAGCTTTTTCACCCTCCTCTTTCACTTTCATCAAGAGGCTCTTTAGCTCCTCTTCACTTTCTGCCATAAGGGTGGCGTCATCTGCGTATCTGAGGTTATTGATATTTCTCCCAGCAATCTTGATTCCAGCTTGTGCTTCCTCCAGCCCAGGGTTTCTCAACATGTACTCTGCATGTAAGTTAAATAAGCAGGATGACAATATACAGCCTTGATGTACTTCTTTTCCTATTTGGAACCAGTCTGTTGTTCCATGTTCAGTTCTAACTATTGCTTCCTGACCTGCATACAGGTTTCTCAAGAGGCAGGTCAGGTGGTCTGGTATTCCCATCTCTTTCAGAATTTTCTA
>NW_011495013.1:2371784-2396945 GCF_000754665.1 Bison bison bison | reverse complement strand
TTATTGTGATCCACACAGTCAAAGGCTTTGGCATAGTCAATAAAGCAGAAATAGATGTTTTTCTGGAACTCTCTTGCTTTTTCTATAATCCAACGGATGTTAGCAATTTGATCTTCTCTGGTTCCCAATACTGATCAGGCCACACTTATTGTAATTTATGTTTATCCATAAAATTCTGAATCTTCTCATTTTTTATTGCTATTAGGATTCTTCATTTTTGGATGATTAGGAAATAATTATTTGCAATGTATCATAGCTTTTAAATCAGCCTACAAGAAGCAGTAAATTATATGACACTGTGGGTTAACTGCTCATTTTTCACTTTATCTTACTGTTACACCCCCTGCCTTATTGCTTTTTGCAAAACACCATAATTTCTTTGTCTCCTTATAAGGCAGAGTGTCACTTGAAAACTTCTATGGAAAGTTTTAACAAAATGTAGATGTCGGCTTACACTTTTATGTATGCACAGTTTGCAAATTCAAATAACTTTGTCAGCTAACAATTTATTGGTTCTTATTTTGAAATGACTTTTGAGCTTCCTAATTTTATCTGTTTACTTTTACTAAAAGTGAACATTTTGTGAGATTTCAGACAGGGGTGATGAGAGCACCATGTCTGAGTTATCCAGACCAAGCTGTGTAATTAGCAGATGAAATGCTGATGGGTTTATGATCTTGGAAAGGAAGCTCCTTTCTGGGAGAAGTGTTAGCATTTTCTGCGTCAGAAAGTTTCACTGGTGAATGGAGGGAAGGATGTGTCCGTGTCAACATTTCAGTTGCATATCTAGTGTTATTTGTTATAAATACATTTGAAAGTTTTATCAATTGTGGTAACTGTGACTTATGAAGTGAAAGAATTACTGGTGAGATTAATAAGACACATCTTCAAATTTATAAAAGCTTTTAGTCCAGAATTCTTTAGAAGGAAGATAGACCTCCACATGCAAGTTGTTACTGTGAATATTCCTGGACATTTCAATTTATCTAACAAATAAGTGCGAAAATATAACTAAGAACCAATAATGAATACATTTTATAAATAATAGGGAGATTTTATAGAGCCCTGAATAATAAACTTTTTGAGAATGATAATATTTAGAGGAGAAATGTATGTTAATTTTTTCTGCCTGCCAATTGACAAGTTGTTTAAAAGTTCTTTTCATCTTTAAAACTAAGAAGAGGAGGAGTTTTAATTAATAGATATTAATTTTTTATTTTATAAATAAATTATTATTATTAAAATAATAACAAAATGTGTTCATTCTGTTTCCTACTGATGTTTTTGAGAATTCTAATCTATGTGCTAATAAAGGTGCATTATAATATTGAGAATTAATAGATCAAAGTGTTACACATTAATAAAGATGTGTTTTACAGTAAAATTCTAACTTCTTTTTATGGTGTATGGTTAAAAAGATATTTACATATATTGATGATCTGGTTTAGGTTAAATTATTTTACATTCTTTTTTTTTTTCTTCAATGATTTCTCCTTCCTTTCAAACAGTTGGCTTTAAAATATGAAACTTGATATTTGGCACATTGGCACTGATAATTCTCTTTGTAACCTGTAAAAATTATGATTAAAAGCTTTCTAGATTACAGCTGTTTAATATTGAACACATTATTTTTTCCTCAACGACTTCTGAAATTTCCTTCTGTGCACAAAAGCTTTAGATCTATATATTTTCACTGAACTGTAATAAGTATACTGTTGGGGTTTGACATTTCCACTTAAACGTTCCTTGTCCTTCCTTTGAATCTCAACATTTTGATATTAAATTGCATGGCTATGAAATTAGTAATAGCTAGATTATAGAGGCAATTCTCATTTGATTTGTTTCATATGGAGTTCAAGTTTGCTGATCTGAAGACAGCCACAACACAAAACCACATATATACTTTCATGGCTTTTTTCTCCTTTACAGAGTAACTGTAATATGTACATAAATATGTAAGATATTTGTTAGTGATAAATGTTAATGAAATGTGTAATCAGTTTATTCATATTTTTGTTTCATATGGTAATCATATAGTATTACTCACTGCAAATAAATTTTTATGGCTAAAGTAAAACAGTATTATTTTTATAATAACTCCATTAATTCTCAAAATTTTTAAACCTTGGAAAAATTATGAAAGTAAAAAATTCAGTTCCATGTATATTAGCAGTTTGGTTACATTTTTTTAATTAAATTTTTTTTAAATTTCATATGGCTACAACATAATTTTACTCCAGGAAAATGAACAGTAAAATGCTATTTTTTATTAACACTGAAAAAGGCTTTCACAGTTTATAATGTTTGAAAATATCCTATGACTCAATCATGAAATATGTGATATCTTATTTGAAATGTGGACTAAATTATACTTAATTTATTAGATTTAATTTATTAAGAGTTTGTAGGCATAATGATTTATTTTAAAAGTAATTTACAGATAGATCCATGGGCTTGTATAAATGAATTAAATATGCTCCTTTTTTTCCCCTTTAGGCAGAACTCACAGTTTGGAGATGAAAAAACATTTAGTGATTCATCATTGCTGGAAAACCTCCAAAATAATCATGTAAGAAGCATAGTACCATTATCTTTTCATTAATAAATGAAAACTAATGAGTGTTTCTCTGAATTACCTTCCATGCTTATATATTCCATTTTTTACTTTCATGATCATTTTTAATAATTATAAAAATCTGTTGTCTCTAAATTATTTTTACTTGGCCAACACGGATCTGTGATTTTTAGAAATTTACTTTTAACACTGTCATTTATTGATACTCTGCTTTTTAAAAATACTAGATAATTTAGAGCTCTATTTATATGAAACAACTCATTGTTAACAACTTCAGAATATCTATAGAAATTAATTACTTGCTCAAAATTATAGGCCAGTGCTAAATCTATACAGTAAGAACTTTAGACATCTGCCACCCAATGTGAGTATTCCACTTATAAAGTTACTGATACTTATTAAATTCCACCTGATTAAATTCCACCTGATCAAATGATATGATCTCTGAAGTTTAAGGGCTTCCCAAGTGGCACTAGGGGTAAAGAATCTGCCTGCCAATGCAGGAGACATAAGAGACTTGAGTTCAATCCCTGGGTCGGAAAGATGCCCTGGAGGAAAAAATGACACTCTCCAGTGTTCCTGCCTGGAAAATTCCATGGGCAGAGGAGCTGGAGGGCTGCAGTTCCATGGGCCTATAGAGTCAGATGCAGCTGAGTGCACCTAGGTTTAAATCCCCAACTTTTTCTCACAATCACTTCAAGCTCAGTGCATCAAAACTTGAAGTCATGCTCATCACCCCAAAACTAGTCCCTACCTGGCACTGGTGGACGTGCCACCTATGCCCCTGCGCGGGGCCCTAGCAGCGCATTCATGTGGATATTTCTGCTTTCAACAGAACATGAGCTTCAAGATCCACAAAATCTAGACCTAGACCCACCTCTTCCTTCTTGTGTTCTCAGGTTCAGTAAGTTACACAATCAACTATCTTATAACTCCGTCTAGGAACTTAGGGTTGCTTTGTTATGTCTCTTCTCTCCATCTCCAGATCTGTAATGAATCACTAAGCCCTTGTCAATACAACTTTCTTGTGTGTATGTGTACACGTGCATGCGCTCAGTCGCACAGTTGTTGCCAACTCTTTGCGACCCCATGGACTATAGCCTGTCTGGCTCCTCTGTCCATGGGATTTCCCAGGCAAGAACACTGCAGTGGGTTGCCGTTTCCTCCTCCAGGGGATCGTCCCCATCCAGGATCAAAGCTTTGTCTCCTGCACCTCCTGAATTGACAGGCAGATTCTTTACCACTGCACCACTGGGAAGCCCATGACTTTCTAGAACATGTCCTAAATGTCTTCTTCACCTCATTCTCACTTTCTCTACCCCAGTCAAGACTACCAGCATCCTCCAGGTAAACTGCCACAACAGCCTCATAACCCTTCTCCTGGTTTCCATTTTCACCCCTTCCCATCCTTGTTGCACATGGCAGCTAGAATGATGCCAGTGGAAATCAAGTCCCAACACACCCCTGTTGAAAACCACTCTCTGGCTTCCCTCTCAACTTACAAAGTTGTGTGATCCAACCTCTGCCTAAGTCACCAGCCTCACTTGGACCTACCCTCCCTTTCTTTCTCCTCAGTGTATACTGGCTTTCTTTTATTTTCTCATACATGCTTCATTCTTTCCTCCTTTAGGACCTTTTCAGTCATGTGTTATTCCTGCTTGATGGAAAACTGTGCTTAGTACTTCATGAGGCTAAAACTTGATCAGCTTAAAGATCACATTGTCTTGAGAACAACCACAAACTGACCCAAATCATATTGTATGATTTTCATACATTTTATCCTTTGTAACCCTCTTCACAGTATAAATAAATGATATGAAATTGCTCAGTCGTGTCCAACTCTTGGCGACACCCCATGGACTATACAGTCCATGGAATTCTCCAGGCCAGAATACTGGAGTGGGTAGCTGTTCCCTTCTCCAGGGGACCTTCCCAATCCAGGGATCAAACCCAGGTCTTTCGCATTGCAGGCAGGTTCTTTACCAGCTGAGCCACAAGGAAAGCCCCTAAATAAATGATACTTGTGTACTGTTTATCTATGTTCTCTTTTCCCCACAGGTCAAAGCATCAGGGACCTTGTCTGATTTGTCTGCTGTTCTAGCCTGAACACCAGTTTGTTTGTTTGTTTTTTCAAATAGTGTTTTGATGTACCTTTCCAGTCATTTTAGTTTTTTGTTCCAAAATCATGGAGGAATTTTTTTCCTTTATTAATTCGAGTGACACTTTTCTTCATCAGAAACCAGAAAAGATGTTTAATTTCGAAAATCTGGTTGCTATTCTCCTATAAACTCAAAAACTCCTTGCAGAAAGGATCCTGTCTTCCTCAGGCCATAACTACACAGGACTTGCTCAGTCAACCCTTTTTTATTTAGTAGGACTCTAGTCAGGTTATGGTTGTTGTTTTTGGAAAGAGAGGCCAAAGCATTGTAGAGGAATCCTCTGCCATCATCACTGCGACCCAAAGTAGTGGAACCACAGTAAGATTAGATGCCTAAGATTTAGATCTGATCAGGAATTAGAACCAGGTAAATGAACATTTTAGAATTCCTCTCTTGTCCTCTAATAACAGGATTCAACTATATCTGCCTTTTTCACTGTGCTGTTTCTATTCAACAAGACAAGGTGGCCTTATATAAATGTTTAGAAAAGGAATGAAGAGGTTGCAAAAATGAAGGATTTTAGTAAAAAATATTTTCTCTTCATAGTGTTGATTTCTTGACTTTCACTCTCAATATTTAACAGTTGCACTCAATATACATGAAGTAATACTGCTATCATTGTGTCATATGGTTAAATGGAAGGGGCTAAATGGTGTGTTTATTTCTTACAGCCCACTGCACCAATAATATGTGAATTTCTTACAATGATGGCCGTGTGTCACACGGCAGTACCAGAGCGGGAAGGTGATAAGATTATTTACCAGGCAGCATCTCCAGGTACAAATGAAGCAATTGTGATGTATTTCTTGGTTGAAAATTGTTCTGAAATATGAGGTTGTTCAGAATTTAATTTGAAGAAGTAAAACAACCAGGTCACTTTAGTTTTAGAACAAAAATGTTATTTACTAATTAGAAACATTGGCTTTCAAAATTATACATATATGTACATATTTTAAAATCTATAACTGTAATATTTGTTATATAACATGTTACATGGAAATTTGAATAACAAAATACATACAAGTTAAAAAAAAATGGTACTCTAAGTGCATAGTAAGTTTTCCCTTCTTTATAAATAATTAAGAAAAAACTGTTGGTCATAAACTGCTTTTTCACATAAGCTGGCAGAAAAAGGAAGAACTGTTTACCTGAATGGTGTTGATTTTAGAATACCAACTTTTCTTCTTTTGGAAATGATAATCAAGGAGTTCGCTGTGTATTTACTTGAATGAGAAGAGCTTTACACTTAGAGAAGAGACTCCATACTTAGGCTTATTTTCAGTGTAAAATTGGGTAAATAGCCAATTTGATGACTAAGATTTCAGAAAAGAAGGAACACACTTTAGGGAACTTTTTATGTTTCCTTTAAAAAAAAAAAAACTTTTTATTTTGTTTTGGAGTATAGTCAATTAGGAGAAGTCAATGGCACCCCACTCCAGTACTCCTGCCTGGAAAATCCCATGGACGGAGGAGCCTGGAAGGCTGCAGTCCATGGGGTCGCTGAGGGTCGGACACGACTGAGCGACTTCACTTTCACTTTTCACTTTCATGCATTGGAGAAGGAAATGGCAACCCACTCCAGTGTTCCTGCCTGGAGAATCCCAGGGACGGGGGAGCCTGGTGGGCTGCCGTCTCTGGGGTCGCACAGAGTCGGACACGACTGAAGTGACTTAGCAGTAGCAGCAGCATAGTCAATTAATAATGTTGTGATAGTTTCAGGTGGACAGCAGAAGGACTCAGCCATACATATACATGTGTCCATTCTCCCCCAAACTCTCCTCCCATCCAACTGCCACATAACTTTGAGCAGAGTTCCATGTGCTATGATACAGTAGGTCCCTGTTGGTTATCGTTTTTAACACAGCAGTGTGTACAGACCAGTTGCAAACTTCCTAACTATCCCCTCCCCCGTGTTTTAAACTGTACTACAAACCAGCACCTGCAACCTTGTAGAATATACCAGATTCCTAAAAACCATAAGATACACTCCAACATTAAGACAGACACTGTATGGATGTTTTATCTCACACCCTTCCCCCCAAAACAAAAAAGTTCTGATATAACATGGTGATAAGAGTGAATAATATGTAATACAATGAAACATCAATTCATTTGAAGTGAAGTCACTCAGTTGTGTCCGACTCTTTGTGGCCCCATGGACTGTAGCCCACCAGCCTCCTCTGTCCATGGGATTTTCCAGGCAAGAGTACTGGAGGGTTGCCATTTCCTTCTCCAGGGGATCTTCCCAACCCAGGGCTCAAACCTGGGTCTCCCACATTGTAGGCAGACGCTTTACCATCTGACCCCTCAATATTCATAGTGTTATTAATAGTTTTCCTACATTCAGCATTTTAGGAGGAAAAGGATAAAACTTAAGGTACTTTTGTGCCACGCGTTTTTTTCCAATTTAATTAAGAAATAATTGATATACATCACTGTATCCCTAGTATTTATTTATGTTATAATGGAAATTTGTACCTTTTGATCACCTTTCTCCACTTCCCCTTCACCAACCTTCCACCTCTGATAACCACATCTGATCTCTTTTTACATGAGTTTGAGGTGGGTGGGTTTCTCTTCTCTTTTTTCTTTAGATTCCACATATAAGTGAGATCATACAGTATTTTTCTTTGTCTGTCTGACTTATTTCTCTTAGCATGATGCCTTCTATCCATGTTGTTGCTGTTATGGGGTTTCCTCATTTGTACACATCATTTATTTTAAGAAAAGTTTTGTGGAGAATATGATGGACCAAGACGTACTTTGAAGTTATCCTTTTTAGGTCTGTTTGGCTAACAGTGAGACTTAGCCCTCAAGAATATGCCTCTGGGGTCTATACATGTCTCAGATTCTGAAGATCATTCTACTCAAACCCTGGGCGTTGTCATATGATTTTAAAAGAAATGGATTTCAAAAACAGGAGTCAGAATAAAAAGAACTTTAATTCATTTTAAAATTAAGCAGACTATTGTATTGCAGTCTTACTCTCATATTTTGGGATATCTTACTCTAAGACGATAAAGCATTTGCCTACAATGCAGGAGACCCAGGTTCAATCCCTGGGTCAGGAAGATCTCCTGGGAAAGGAAATGGCACCCCACTCCAGTATTCTTGCCTGGAAAATCCCATGGATGGAAGAGCCTAGTAGGCTACAGTCCATGGGGTTGCAAAGAGTCGGACACGACTGAGCGACTTCACTTTCACTTTTCTTTCACTCTCATATTTGAGATGAGTTTTTTCACCATGTATTGCTTTCTTCTATTTGCCTAAAACAGATGAGGGAGCCTTGGTCAGAGCAGCCAAGCAGTTGAATTTTGTTTTCACTGGAAGAACGCCTGACTCAGTGATTATAGATTCAGTAAGTTATTTAATTCTCTTTTTTATCAAAGCAATGCGCATGCAAGCTTCAAAGATAAAATAATACCAAAAAGCTCACAATAAAAACAGAGGTTCCCTACTCTAGTTCTCCTCTCCAGAAGCAACGACTTTTCTATTCTTTTAGCTGTTTCTTCAGACATTTATACATCCTTTTTTAATGTGTTGATGAATGAAATATATTTCAATTCTTCAATTTTAGACATATCTACTGACTTTCTATTCAGTTATATTACATGAGGGATTATTTCTCTTGACTCACCATCCCTTTCCAGTAGTAGTATAATTATATTACAATGCTTGGTTAAACAAGTATTTGGACCCAGATGTTGTATGGGCAAAAGATTGGAACAAACATTTCACAAAAGAAGATATGCAGATGGCCAGTGCACACATGAAAACACATCATTAATCATCAGGGAAATGCAAATTAAAGTCTCAGTGAGACACTGCAACATACCCACCAAGAAAAGTAAAATTAAAAACATTAATGGAAGCAACCTAGATGTCCATCAGCAGATGAATGGATAAGAAAGCTGTGATACATATACACAATGGAGTATTACTCAGCCATTAAAAAGAATACATTTGAATCAGTTCTAATGAGGTGGATGAAACTGGAGCCTATTATACAGAGTGAAGTGAGCCAGAAAGGAAAACACCAATACAGTATACTAACGCATATATGTGGAATTTAGATGGTAACTATAACCCTGTATGCGAGACAGCAAAAGAGACACAGATGTATAGAATAGTCTTTTGGACTCTGTGGGAGAGGGAGAGGGTGGGATGATTTGGGAGAATGGCATTGAAACATGTATAATATCATATAAGAAACGAATTGCCAGTCCAGGTTCGGCGTAAGATACAGGATGCTTGGGGCTGGTGCACTAGGACAACCCAGAGGGATGGTATGGGGAGGGAGGTGGGAGGGGGGTTCAGGATTGGGAACACGTGTACACCCGTGGCAGATTCATGTTGATGTATGGCAAAACCAATACAATATTGTAAAGTAATTAGCCTCCAATTAAAATAAATAGATTTATATTTTTTTTTAAAATTTATGACAGCACCTAATGTGCAGAGCAAGGGGCTCACCTATATGTTGCGGGTAGATGTGTAAGATGGTACAGCCCCTTTGGAAAACCATTTAGAATTTTCCAGCACAGGTAAACATGTGCCTGATGCATCAGTTGTACTTATACTTCCCCAGAAGAAGTAAAGCATGTGTCTACAGAGAGATGTTTCATGGTACGTTCATAGCAGCTGTATTCACAGTAGCCAAAAGCTAGAAACAAACTAAATGTCCATCACTAGGAGGATGGATTGACAAATTGTGATACACAGTGGAAGAGCTGAACAGTAAAAAAAAGAGTAAAATGATTGATTCATTACCAGCATTGATAAGTCTTAGGAACAGGCTGAGAAAAAGGAAAAAAAGCCAGACACAGAGAGCTGCATACTCTGCATTTATGTCGAGGTTGAGATCAGAAAAAAGTGACTTATGGTCTTAGAATTCAGAGCAGTGGTTATCTCAACAGGTGGGAGATTGGAAAGGGGGGCAAAGGAATTTATAAGACAGTGGAAATTTTCTGTGTCTTGATTGGGGTGGTGGTTACACCAAGTATACCTTTATCAAACTATAGAATTTTCATTGAACTACATATTTAAGATCTGTGTACAGTATTGTATATAAATTATATCTCATTAAGCATTTTTATTTAGTGTTTATGTTATTATGCCTGTATTGATATTCCTAGCAAAACATTGTTTTATTCAGCATTTATTTTCTTTGTTTTTAATTTTGTGTTTTCAGATACAAAATTATCTCCTGAAAATAATCTTTTTCTTTAATTCTTAAAAATAAATCTCTTATGTTTTTTCCAAGTGCAACATTTTCTTTCTACCTATTACTAATTGTTCTAATTGTTTCATAACTTCTTAGTGTACTTTTATCAGTGCAGTTACACCAGATAATCTGGCCAGTGGGCAGTTGCAG
Organism: Bison bison bison; assembly: GCF_000754665.1. Taxonomy (NCBI): domain Eukaryota; kingdom Metazoa; phylum Chordata; class Mammalia; order Artiodactyla; family Bovidae; genus Bison; species Bison bison. Next base: position 2,386,837 of record NW_011495013.1, on the reverse strand, counting down.
TCTTTCCCTTGAGACCCCACCCCGCCCCTGTTCTCCTTACTCCGGGCCAGTTTTGCTCAGAGGTCAGCTTCTATGGCACTTGGAATTCCTTTTGATTGTCTCCTGTTTTGGACTTGCTATTTCCCGTAAGTCAAAATTTCTTTCTTAGAACCTGACATTGGTAGAACATGTTTTCTGTCCGTTTCATCCTGTTGAAAAGGTGTTACAGAAGCAGAAGCAGAAGCGACAGCCCTCAACAAGCCCAGCTCCTGACTCAGGGCTCCATGCTGCCGTGGTGCACAGCTCAGTCTCACTCATGGTTCTCAAGAGGAAGTGCTTTCCTGTCTCCCTGCGGACTTTCCTTAACTCTCTCCTGTGTTAGATCTGTTTCTGAATCCCATGTCTTCCTTGTTCTTGGCCTATGCTTGTTTTTGTGGACAACTTTCTTTATTGGCTTCTTGAGAAAAGGCACATGGGAAATTACTTGTTGTTTAGCCCTTTTAAGTGTAAACATTTTTATCTGACCTTTATACTTAATTGGTGGTCCTGCTGAATAGAGAATTCCAGGGTGGGAATCAGTTTCCTGAGGAATTTTTATTGCCTGGCTTCCTGTATGCCTAACTGAGAAGTCAGAAGCCACTGTGACTCTAGTTTTTGTGACTTGCCCACTGCCTCCCTCAAGAAGTTGGTGAGATCTTCTTTATCCCAAGAATTCTGAAATTTGACAACCATATACCGTAGTGAGAATATGTTAACTCACTGTCCTGAGCACTGAGTGGACACTTTTCCATTTGGAATTCTACATCCTTCCATTCTGGAAATTTTTCTTGAATGAGTCTGTTCATTTTTCTTCCACTTTTTTCTCTGCTCTCTCTTTTTAGAATTCCTGAGCACATCTTTTAACTTTTCTGTCCTGCTTTTCGTGTTTTTGCCTTCTTGTTCTACTTTTTGGAAGTTTTCCTCTCTTTTATCTTCTTAGACTTCAATTGATTTTCTTTTTGTTTCTGATATTACATGTTTTAGCTTCCAGAAGCTTTTATTGTTTTCTCAATATTAATTTTTTAAATAGTATCCTGTTTTTCCTTCATAGGTGTTGTATTAACGTTACTTCTCTGAGAGGAATAATGATTTTTTTTATGTTTTCTTTTTTTTTTAATTACAAACAGTTTAAATAAGCATATCATTTTACTGGAACATAAAATGGTATTAAGCTGTCATTATAGTTGTTTTGATTATTGCACTGGGAGAAGCATACTTCACCAAAAATTAAACATCAACTTTCACATTTCCTTTCTGGAGTTTCTCATTCTCTACTTAGGAGACAAGAAGAGCATTTAATTACTGCACCACTTGCATATGAGATGCGTAATAGGCTATGCAAGATCTTTGATGAGAGCTGCAATATGCAGAGAAATAAGGCCAGTCTCCTTCTATGCCACCAAAGAGCATCACAGGACGTGAATCTTAATCACAGAAGCATGACCATTGTTACAGGCAGCTTTTTGTCTCAGACATTATCTTTGTTTTTTCACGGGTCCCATTAACAAGCATATACTGGTGGATCTAGCAATATTTCCAAGGGTGTAAAACACTGCAGAAGGTTTTATGCCTCCAGGAATCCACACCCATCCAGTTCCAATGATCCAACAGAAAATGCCCCACAGAAAGCATATGACAAACCACCTCATCCTGGTGTGGAAATGGAGGAAAGAGGCATCCAGGACCTGTCCACCAGCCCTTTGTGCCCATCAGGAAGCCTGTTTTCGTTTGGAATTCTCTTTCTTCCAAATTGCTCTTATCTGTTTGTTTTGGGTATCTGTGATCCATGATAATAGCTGTCCTTGGATATCTGTTCATCTTTGGTTTTCTCACGGTTAAGGGTAAAGAATTTACAAGTTGATATGGCAGTTCTCGGAGAAGGCAATGACACCCCACTCCAGTACTCTTGCCTGGAAAATCCCATGGATGGAGGAGCCTGGTAGGCTATAGTCCATGGGGTCGCTAAAAGTTGGACACGACTGAGCGACTTCCCTTTCACTTTTCACTTTCATGCATTGGAGAAGGAAATGGCAACCCACTCCAGTGTTCTTGCCTGGAGAATCCCAGGGACAGGAGAGCCTGGTGGGCTTCTGTCTATGGGGTCGCACAGAGTCGGACACGACTGAAGCGACTTAGCAGCAGTATGGCAGTTCTGAGTATAAGAGGGTATTTGTCAACATTGGGCTTCACTGTGGGGTGGTCTGGTGGGATTCATTTGGGAAATCATGGTTATCTGTACCTTTAGGACTCAACCCGGGTTTATAGATTCCTGAGAGAACAGTCTTCCACCCTTCTGCCAGGAAAGATCTGGTTGCCAGAATGTAGGGGGCCAAGTGAGTTGTGGGGTATTGGGGCCTAGCCTTTAGTACAAATACAATAACAATACTATAGCTTCAGGTGCCAACTTCTAGACAAAAGAAACTTTATGGAGCAGAGCCTCTGGTCTTCTGCCAGTATGCAGGAAAAGCCAGTGCCCAGAACAGCAGCTTTTCCCCTAGTCCTCCCATTTAGGGCGCTCCTTTACCTTCCAGTTCTAGAACTCCCTGTTATTCCTCTTCCCTAGGCCTTTTAGGGATTATCCAACACAGGTCAGGCTGGTTCTCACCTTTCCCCCGTAACCACTGTGTATATAATAGCATTTGCTACTTCTTGCAATCTGCTAAGTAAGCATATCTCACTTATCTGTTTTCTAGCTTCCAAATTTTTAATGCCATTGTCTCTTCTCATATTTTCCTGCCATTGTGAGTTTTTCTTTTTAATTTTTTTTTTTTTTGTAGTTTTGGTGGGGCTTTGGGAAGAATGAAAATTAATTGTGTTTGTTCAATCTTCCATCTGAACCTGAAAAATTAATAAGTTCAATTAAGGGTGATGTATTTCAGAAAGGACAATTTGTGTTGACATTTTTTACATTAAAACTTCATAACTGGAGTTTATTTCCAAAAAGCCAAAGCTACTTCTTACTGTATGTAATCATATTTTCCTTTTCTTCATAGCTGGGGCAGGAAGAAAGATATGAATTGCTCAATGTCTTGGAGTTCACCAGGTAAAACATCTGCTCTGTGGTTTGTGTATGTGATATGTTTCCCTCCATTTAAAGTTTTTCCCTTTTAAATAAGAAGAAAGTGTGCTTTATTTTATTTAAATAAATTTATTTAGACCAAATATTAAATTAAAATTTTCAATACAATTTTTAATTGTCATTTGTAAGAAAATCATAAACTGTTCTCTTCAGAGTCTTGTAAGGCATGTCTTCTGGAGGCAGTGTAATAATATTTCTGAACATAACAGTCTGCATCACAACTGTAGGGTACAGGCCCGGGTAGTGATCTGAAACATACTTAGGGGCACCAAGATTTATGCAGAATTAAAATGAATCAGAGTCAGGAACTTGCCATTCTAATTATGTGCTCATTATAACATCTAATTGTCATAGGGATTTCAGAAACTCATATTCATCTCTCTGTTAGGTATAAAACTAGTTTCCATATAGTAGGAATAGAGACAGAAGGGATGGTCCACAGTGGATAAACGTGCAGCTGTTCATGGTCAAATGAATAGAAATTTCTTGTTGGAAGCTTCCATCCAAGTGATTGCAAAAATCCTGCATCTGGAGCGACAGGGGCATATTGGAGACTCGAGGAATGGAGAGACCATAAGAGAATGCTCATAGTCCTGTGAGGAGATGCGAGCAGGGTTATTAGAGAAATGTAGGTGACGAGGCACTGTGGAGCACTCTGTGACCCTGGGACCAAGTGTTTACTAAGCTGTGACAGGGCGGCTTTTCTCCAGCAGTGGCCACTCACTCTGCTGGGCCACAGAAGGCATTCCTGTTCACCCATGATGTGGGAGTTTTGTCAGGAGAAGAAAAGAGCAAGGAAGCTGATGAACCAGGGACCAGGCCGTCAAAGCTGGATTAAGAGAAACATGAATCAGGAGGGGCGAGGTAGACTACAGAGATGTTGCAGAGGGGCCCAATCAAGTGTGGTCCTAAAGCAGGAATGATCAGAGACACTAATGCAGTGGAAGTACTAGGTGGAGAAAGAGAGGACTAAACAGTCCAAGATATTTCTAAAGGCAACTACACTATATCTAACTACTGTATTGGATTCATCTCAGTTTTTTAGCTGCAGAACGTTATAAGGTAGCATGAATAGGCGCTGACACTAGAGAAGTCTTTTTTACCCCTTATTTCTGGAGAGAATGCTTATGCATACTTGATTCCAAGTGAGGCTTATCCCGTGCAATGCCATACGTGTTTATTCTGTTCATTGTTAAGTTGTAGCCTCTTTGCTAATCCATTGAAAGATGTGTATGTTTGACTAAGAACTTTTATCAGTCTGTATCGCCAACACAATGTTAAGCTGTTTGTGCTCATTACCTAGAGTTTATAATATGAATTAGGTTTTTTACATGATGCCAGTGGTTTGCTAGTAATTAAAAAATGATAGTTGTGAAGGCTTAAGTAAGTTTTTAAAGTGCTAGTATATGCCTTTTGATTGGGTGTATACTTAAAATTGATTATCATTTCTCGTTTTAATAATTCATCATAAAAGGTTCTGGCTCATCAGAACTCTCCTCTCTCTGCCCTGGTGGGTATTAACTCTTGCAGGTTTCTTGGAAGCTACTTGGTAAATTATTCCTTTAGGGCAGCAGATGGTACCCGCATATCTAGAAAAACATAATGTGACTTTCAAAGGCACTCAGCTACACACTCAGGCGATGGTTTGTGTATGTGGAGGGATCAGCCTCATAATTTGGTCAAATTTATTTTTTCATTGTGAGCAATAAAATATGTGAGACAGGACAAACATATAGATGCATCTTCTCACTATGATGACACATTGTGGAAAACCTTTCTTTCAGCGCTAGAAAAAGAATGTCAGTGATCGTTCGCACTCCATCCGGGAAGTTACGACTTTACTGCAAAGGAGCCGTAAGTTTGTATTTTTGTCTTTTATGATTTTGATTTATGATGGTTTATAATGTATATGTTAAACATTCTGCTATGGAAATGTAACACAGATGTTTAGCCTGAAGTTGCTGACATCCACTTTTGGAGGTGTTTTATACTAATAGTGTTCAGCCTCTTCTGGTGAAACTCAGAATTCCTTCTGGGTAAATCTGGTGCTTTGAAAAAGTTTGGCCGAGGTTATTTATATAATTCAGTTTTTGAGGTTTGTATATTATAAACACTTTAGAAGAAAATAATACATAAAATATTTTAAAATTAAATTAGAAATGTAGCAACCTATACCGATTTGAATCTGATTTTTTTAAAGGCAATAGAAATGGGGAAAATGGATTACAGTTATTGCTATAATTTCTTCATGTGGTTGATTACCATTTGTATTGTATTTGCATTGTTTTAATTATAACAGCCTTTCTAACTATTGGTTGGCTTTTGTATTTGGCAGGTTTTATTGACAGGGCAGTAATTTGTCATTCTAACTGAATTTCCCTAGTTAAAATATGTTTATGCTCATGGAAAAAAAAGAAATCTACTCTCCAGGGCCTTTTTTTATTCTTGAAATGAGTTAATATTTCCCTTCAGATTTATCCTTTCCATGTACATAGTATATACTTGGAGTAATCAGGTAACTTACAAACTTGGAACTTTCCAATTTCGAATATAATCAACAGTCTTGCTTTCTCACGTGGAACTTGGGAGATGAACTTGTTAAAAAGCCCAAGCTTATTATTTAAATTCCTGTCGAGAATGTTTTTCAATACCTTGGTTTTAATGCATTGGAACATAATTTTTTAATGCCTTGGTTTTAAAAGACTGGGGAGAGAATAATTTCATGACGTCTTATGAATTTAGTTTGAGTTTCTTTGGTTGTTGAACAAGCAGGTAAACAACTGTAGGGTGAACTCGCTCCAGGTGAAATCATTCAGATAAACTGTTCTGACAGAGGATGTTAGGGCTCAACATGATAAAAAATTACAGTTATTTTTAATCAAAAAGAAATTTGAGGGAGGGGAGAATGGGTTACATGTAAGATAAATTAGAAATCATAAATACATTTAGAAATCATAAATACGTAAATACATTAAGTACATTAGAAATCATAAACACAATTAGAAATGATAAATACATTTCATCAATCAATGGTAGAAGCTCTAGCAGCCTGTCCATCAGGTCGCAAAGAGTCAGACATGACTGAGAGACTAACACATTACCGTTTATGCAGAAGGCCGCATTCTGCCCCCTGCTCTCCTTGATACTGTAGAGAAGGTAGAAAATTCCCCTAGTCTGACCACAATTTCTTCCACTAGAATGCTTAATTACCTTGAGAGTTTAATCTCCCTAGCCTTATTTATTACTCATCACTTTTGTTTTCATGATTTTAATTTTTTAGTATTTTCTTAGTGTTAAAATGGCCTATTTTAATTTCACTGAAAATGTCACTAACCTCTGGGAAAAAAATAGAGTTTGTAAGTTACACAGAACTCGCATTCTCAGAAAGGACCCATGAGGGGAAATTATCATTTCCTTTTGCTTTGCCCGCTTCCCATTTCACCACTGAGAAATGAAAAGAAATTCATAATTGGAGCCTGGAATATTGCATCTGTTCTGAGGTCACTAAGTTCTGTTTCTCTCAAGGGTTCTAAATCATACCTCACTAGTCTGCTTCCAACTCAGCCCTGAGACTCGAGACCCCAAAATGGGTAATACCACTGAGAAAGTAATTGCAGGTAAATGATTTATTTTTCCTGGTCTAATAAAACCATGAAGGCCAAATACTAAAATTCTTAAAACATTAAACCCAAGCTAAAGAATAACTAAAGGAACAATAGGCAATTTATAAAGGGGCAAAAATTAGAGACATGCAGTGATGCCTCAAGTTAAAGCTGAAAGGGACTTTAAAGATAATACAGTAATTTAATGTTACAGACTAAGTAAATTGAGTCTTAAAGCTAAGGTGACTCAATCAGAAATATTGAGCTGTAAGGCAATGCTCAGCTTGTCCAGTGTCCTCCCTGCCATAGCCACCAGCTTGCTCCATGCATTTAACATGTGTTTCTCAGAGTCTGTTCCTTTGTGGGCACCAACCTCATTCGACGCCCTAAGTCCCAAAAGGTTCAGTAGTTAGGTCTGGGCGTCTATTAGCCCACTCCGTTGGAGCCACTGTGCATTAGCATTTTGAAGGCCCTGAGGCACCGCAGCAGGACACGCTCTTTAGCTTTGTTCTGACATTTCCCATGCTGTCTGAGTTCCGGACCATTCTTCCTCATAGCACGGATGAATGCTGAAGCCTTCTGCAAAATCTTTGGGGGGCAGTGAGGGGAGATCTAACAGCACATGACAGGTAAGTGACGTGCTGATAGAATATGAGATTTTGAACTTTGGAGTAACTGGATTTATTCAGAAAGGAAAAGATGAAAATACAGGACTAGACCATCTTTCTTAGTGTCACAGGAAAGCAGTATTATTAAGGAAAAATATTTTGTGCTTCAACACTGATGCTAAATTGATTTTTTAAATACTCATTCACTGCTAATAATGTTGCCAACATCAACTTTAGTCAACTCAGAATGCTTTAAGTGTATCATACCTTCTGTTTGTTTTCCAGGACACTGTAATTTATGACCGACTGGCAGAAACTTCAAAATACAAAGAAATTACCCTAAAACATTTGGAGCAGTTTGCTACAGAAGGTGAGTATAATACAATAGTAAACATGACTCAAATAAAATGAAATCATGTATTACTACTATCTTATAGGATTATTCTTATTATTTTACTTGGAGATTCATAAAGTAAGATAACAATAAATGTTGATCATTTAGATCTTACTATATGCTGTTCCCAGCCATTATTTTTATTTTGCTCTCCTGTATTTATTAACATTTTGAAAGACTTTGTCCGCACATTTAAGGGGATGTAGAGCTTATAAATCTGTTTGCTTTTTAGAATGGATACCATTTACAGTTTGAATACTTTACATCTCCAGCAATGTAGAAGGAAAGAAACAAGAGTTAAAGAACTGGATAATCTGAGTAAGAAAGAGGAGAAGAAATAACTATAGTCTATAACTACTGAAATAGTTCTTCAGCGTTAACTCAGGACTTTTTATTAAGCCCCTACCACACGCCAGGCTCTATGTGAGGCCTGAGAATCCATGGTAAAGATAATAGTCCTGACGCTCTGTTTGTACCGAAATGTAGTCTAGGGAGATGATCTAGATGAGATGAAAGAAAGTGAGAGTCGTTAAGCATCAGGGTCAGTTACTACAGGAATTTGTAGAATCTTATCTCTAAACTTAACAAAAGTCACCAGTACTGTATCCGCATCTCCCATCTAAGTTTTCACTCTGGTCTGCTTCTGCCGGAACTGTGGCTGGTGGCACCAAGCCTGACCTCTGAGCCAAACCTTTTCCTCTCAATCCAAGCAGCAAGATGATAGGAATGTTTTTTAAAGCACTAGGCTTTGAAAAGCGGGGACATAATGAACCTTCTACCATTTCTCCTCCAAAAATGGAAGCGCATGGAGACCCACACATCTGTTGAGTTCAGATTCCATAAGGTACGACTTCCGAGGGGACGCCAGGTACAGCGTAAGCTGGCACATATAGCAGGTTCCTTTACTGAGGAAGGAGCGGGTTGGAGGAGCATCTTCCTTTTCTCTCGCTCTGATGTTAAGGATATTCTAGTTCCCAGACCGGTTCCAGCTGGCTTGGCCTCCACCGCCACCCCATTCTCACCCTGGGTAAGCAGCACTCGTATACCGTGGCTGCTGCTGCTGCTAAGTCGCTTCAGTCGTGTCCGACCCTGTGCAACCCCATGGACTGCAGCCCACCAGGCTCCCCCGTCCCTGGGATTCTCCAGGCAAGGACACTGGAGTGGGTTGCCATTTCCTCCTCCAATGCATGAAAGTGAAAAGTGAAAGTGAAGTCGCTCAGTCATGTCCGACTTTTAGCAACTCCATGGACTGCAGTCTACCAGGCTCCTCCGTCCATGGGATTTTCTAGGCAAAAGTACTGGAGTGGGGTGCCATCGCCTTCTCCCATACCATGGCTACCCCAGAGTAAGTCTCCAGCTGGCGGGCTTCCCCCATAGCTCAGTCAGTAAAGAATGTGCCTGCAATGCAGGAGACTTGGCTTCAGTTTCTTGTTGGGAAGATCCCCTGGAGAAGGAAATGGCAACCCACTCCAGTGTTCTTGCTTGGAGAATCCCCATGGACAGAGGAGCCGGTGGGCTACAATCCATGGGGTCGCAAAGAGTCAGACACAACTGAGTGACTTTCACGTCTCCAGCCAAGTGTCCAGAGGGGAAACACATATCCCTAATATGGCCCAAAGAGTTAAGTTCTGTTTGCAGTGCTGTGGCAGCGACAATGTACTCCTTTCTTGGAACGTGGAGTCTTCCAGGCATTTCATGTCCTGTGTTCTTTGGTTTTTTTTCCTGACATGGTCCTGGCCATATTTGATTTGACTTGAGATCACTAACACCTAATTATTCTGAGAGCTAAACGACCTTGAGTGAGAACATTGCCTTCTTGGTAACCTAGTTAACTGCTTTTATCGTGGCTGGCAAATCTGCTTCTTCGTTTTTCTAGTCTGTAAACTTTTTTCTGGTTCAGGGTCACCTCCAAATGAGTTAGAAAACTGATGGACTCTGAGTACAGGAAGTAGGTCACTTCAGACATCAGCTGTGATTGTTTTCCCAGGTGTTGCTGATGGGTATTCTTTTCTTGTCACTGTCCCTCAATTTTTTAGACTCCTTATACTACAAATCCACTGTAATAAATATAGTTGGAGGAAGGTGGCTCTCCCAGTACACCCCACTGGGGTCCCTCTATTCCTTCCTTCATAAGCATCTATGAAGCCATTATTAATGAGCCGGCCACTGTATTCAGCGCTGGAGTTACAGATGTGAAGAACTCCAGGACCCTGGAACTCCAGAAGCTTCAAGCTCATGTAGGAGACCACAGAAAAAACACGAAACATTGTCCTTCACACCACAGAAGTTTTGGGGTCTGGGTGAGACGAGAAGGCTTCAAAGAGGTGATTTTCAGAACTGAGTCTTAAAGTAGATGCAAGGCAGGCCTTGGAGGGGGATTGGGGGAGAGTGGAATGGAGGGGGAAAAAAGATCAATTTGTGCAAAGACCCTACCATGGAAAGTGGACGGCAGAGAATGAGGTTGAAGGCAACTGATACATGGTGACTGAGCCAGACTTTAGGGTTTGAACTTCATCCTGGAGAATGATTAAAAGACTTCAAGCAAAGGAATAACCGTATCAGATTAGGATTTTAGAAAAGTTACTCGAGGCATGAAGGATGGATTGAAAGAGCTGGGGAATTAAAAGCCAGGTGCCCGTGGTAAAGGCCAGAGGACTGTTAATACACAGTTGACGCTAAGATTCCATCAAGCTTGAGTCAGACTTCAGCGTACTGAATCAGTGTTTTTGAAATGCGATTTCGTTGAAAACAAATATGTCAGCTTTCTGAACAAAATTTTATCTGATGTTGCGGGGGGCGTGCTCCCTTTTTTCAGGGTTAAGAACCTTGTGTTTTGCCGTGGCTGAGATTTCAGAGAGCGACTTTCAGGAGTGGCGAGCCGTCTATCACCGTGCCTCCACATCTGTGCAGAACAGGCTGCTCAAACTCGAAGAGAGCTACGAGTTAATCGAAAAGGTACAACTCTTCTGCTTGTGAGGAAAGTTTGATTTCCAGAAAACTCCAGCCTTGTTTCAAGGGGCCAATAAAATAAAAATCAAAATGTCTTGACACACCACTGTTGAATCTCCTCTGGTCTAAGCACTGACAACTCAGTTTTTTCCAAAAATTCTCTGGACTTACTTGGTATAGAATGTAGCTCTTTTCACAGTTTTGGATCAAATTGAGGTTGATCCAGTCTAGCAAGCTCCTTGGCAACATCTTCCATTGTGTCTTCATCACACGCCCTGTGCCCACACACAAACATGCATAAAAGCTGCATATAAGTGTGTGTAGATGCAGTGGGCTTCCCTGCCGGCTCAGACGGTAAAGAATCCACCTGCAATGCAGGACTCCCAGGTTCGATCCCTGTGTCGGGAAGATCCCCTGAAGGAAGGCATGGCAACCCACTCCAGTATTCCTGCCTGGAGGATCCCCATGGACAGAGGAGCTGGCGGGCTACAGTCCATGAGGTTGCAAAGACTGAGCAACTAAGCACAATATGTATAATACAAAATAATGTAATAAGTATACAGCACAATATTTATACTACAAAATAATGTAATAAGTATACAGCTGTGTTACTCCATAACCAATGATAAAGAATGTACAAGTGAACAATCCAGTGCTTATACCTGGCCTGTCGTTGTTCACTGAGATACATCCATCATTTGTACCACAACTATAAATATTCTTGCTTTACTGATAAAGAAACCAAGGCTATTCAGCCAAAAAGCCATGGATACACCATGATTGATGCTTCATAAACAGCAAGAAATCTTGCTTCCCGAATTCAGAATAGCAAACAGTTTTAGGTTGTACTGACTGTGTGCCAGGTGCTATTTGGAGCACTTGAATCTACAACCTACTTAATTAAAAACCTACTTAATCTTCATAGCATTCCTTTGAGGTAGGTAGTGTTAACTCTCGCAGCCGTATAAATGGAGAAATCAAGGCACCGGAGAGGTTAAGTGATTTGGAGGGCATTCCTCGGCACATAAGAATGTAAGTCAGAATTCTTACTCTGGCTCAAGTTCAGGCTCTTAAGTTTCCATTAAATAACTTGCTACTTACATAATTCCTTCAACTGTACTCCTGCTTGTAAGGCATAGACTGAGGCTCTGCCTGTTAGCCATAGTTGATCTCACCTTTGGGTGAGTCATGGCTGGCATGTTTTTTTTCTTCCTCTGTCAGCGTGCTTCCTGGTCCTTCCTGTCTTGCGTAGTAGCCAGCACTATGGATGCGTCCCTGGACTCTCCCCACATGCCCGCTGTTCCGTGTAACCCCAGGACTGGAATGCTCCAGCTGGAGGTGGTGTCCTCTGCTAGGTAGTTACCTGTGACTCTGGATACTGCCCTCCTGTCTCCTCAGTAGACTGAGATCCCCCTAGAAGCTAGTTCGTTTGTCGTTTCTCCCTTATATTTGAACTTATTTTGTATCGTCCTTATTCCTCAGAAGACTTGTGATGGGATGTGTGAAACCTTCCAAGTTGATAAACCTCACCTCCACCACCAATTGCGGATGTGCACACCCACCAGGAGACTTGTTCTCTCTGTCTTTTCTAATATTGTATATATCCTTACATCTTTGGAATGTCATATAGTGACATAAAATAATATTTTATGAGACCATGACCGTAATCTCTTTCATTGTCCCCAAAGTCACAAATTGTTTAAAAGCACTAATGGTATTACTGATTTTTAATCTTTGGCTTTTCCTACTCTTTGAGAGGGTTTCCCTGGTGGCTCAGACAGCAAGGAGTCTGCCTGCAGTGCAGGAGACTGGGGTTCTATCCCTGAGTTGGGAAGATTCCCGGGAGAAGGGAATGACAACGCACTCCAGTATTCTTGCCAGGAGAATTCTATGGACAGAGGAGCCTGGCCAGCCGGGTACAGTCCATTAGGTCGCACGACTGAGTGACACACACACACATAATCTTTTGAGAAATTAAAAAAGATTACTCTGCTTGGAGATGATTCTTTTCCTCCTGTCTCCTTTCCTACACAGCCTGAATATAATGTAGTCTTTTCTCACGTGGCAATGATAGAATTAATATATAACAACTAACAATCAATATATTTTAAGTGGATTCCAACCATTAAATTTTGTTTCTACTTGAAATGCTCTGGAGCACATTCTGGAGTTGAATGTTTAATGTGACTAATGTTTTTACTGAGAATGTCCTAGAGTTTATAGATTCAGTTTTATAGGCTTAACAGTTGTGTGTGTGTTTAATAACTGTTATTAAATTTTGACTTCCCTCTTTTAACTAAAACAGATATTCAACCTTTCTTCCAGCAGATGGCGATCGTGAGTCACATTGAAATTTAAGCTGCCTGGGGAAATCCATTACATATATTTACATATTTTTAGTTTACAGATACAGAAGTCTCTCTTAATACCTCTTACCTAAAATAAATGAAAAAAGAATTTATAGCTAATTCCTTTTTTACTTTGTGATGAGTCATGCTCTCTTAATTTTTATTGAAAAATCAGAAAGAGATTGGTTCAGCCAGCTTGTTCTGAATAAGGACTATATCCCCTGAAACTATAGTTTCTTTCAGTAATTAACTTAATTAACTTTCATTAGGTGATTGATAAATGCTAGATATCAGGGACGCCCAACCAAATAAGGAACATTCTGAGTGTCATGGTCTGAACTAATTCCTCCAGGAAATCCAGGAGTGACCCACAAGCTTTCAGGAAGGTGGTAGTTTTTTAAATCAGCCTCAGAAGATTATTTTACCCACCGAAGAAGAGCACAAGTCTTTTAGAAGAAAACGAATAGGAACAAGAACACAGAGGGGTCCCTGCAACTAAAAGCTTTTCTGAAAAAAATGATTTTCCCAACCCTGATCATTTGGGAACTGTAGGTAGTCAGGGTGCTAGCATGTCACCCTTTTGAGCTTCCATTCTTTATTAAAATCAGCTGGGGTTAGTATTCAGTGGAAGCTGTGGGGAGCTCCTGTCACACGTGGTAATGAGGCAGGTTCCAACATAGCAGAGCAGATTCTTCTGCTGTGTCACTGACTGTAAATTTTTTTTTTTTTTTCTGACTGTAAATTTAACTGCCATAGTCCTGAAAGTGAAAGTGTTCATTGCTCAGTTGTATGCGAATGTTTATGACCTCATGGACTGTAGCACACCAGGCTCCTCTGTCCTTGGAATGCTCCAGGCAAGAATACTCGGGTGGGTAGCCATTTCCTTCTCCAGGGGATCTTCCTGATCCAGGAATCGAAACTGGGTCTCCTGCATTGCCAGTAGAGTCTTTACCTTCTGAGCCACCAGGGAAGCCTGAGTTTCATCCATTTGGGCTTCTTCCTTGGCTACTTTAAATGAGACTTGTTTATTATATAGTCTGTTTTTCTTGTGATCAGGATCTATTTTTTATATCGACCATAATATTGGACTTGAGCATGTGAGCTAGTGACTTTCAAATTATTTTCAAGTCTCTCTTTTTTTAAAGAGTAGAACCTCTTTCTCAAAGTAAATATTGCCTGAATATACTTCAGTTCAGTTCAGTCGCTCAGTCATGTCCGACTCTTTGTGACCCCATGAATCGCAGCACACCAGGCCTCCTTGTCCATCACCAACTCGTGGAGTTCACTCAGACTCACATCCATCGAGTTAGTGATGCCATCCAGCCATCTCATCCTCTGTCGTCCCCTTCTCCTCCTGCCCCCAATCCCTTCCAGCATCAGAGTCTTTTCCAATGAGTCAACTCTTCGCATGAGGTGGCCAGAGTACTGGAATTTCAGCTTTAGCATCATTTATTCCAAAGAAATCCCAGGGCTGATCTCCTTCAGAATGGACTGGTTGGATCTCCTTGCAGTCTAAGACACTCAAGAGTCTTCTCCAACACCACAGTTCAAAAGCATCAGTTCTTCGGCGCTCAGCCTGCTTCACAGTCCAACTCTCACATCCATACATGACCACAGGAAAAACCATAGCCTTGACTAGACAGACCTTTGTTGGCAAAGTAATGTCTGCTTTTGAATATGCTATCTAGGTTGATCATAACTTTCCTTCCAAGGAGTAAGTGTCTTTTAATTTCATGGCTGCAGTCACCATCTGCAGTGATTTTGGAGCCCAAAAAATAAAGTCTGACACTGTTTCCACTGTTTCCCCATCTGTTTCCCATAAAGTGATGGGACCAGATGCCATGATCTTCATTTTCTGAATGTTGAGCTTTAAGCCAACTTTTTCACTCTCCACTTTCACTTTCATCAAGAGGCTTTTTAGTTCTTCTTCACTTTCTGCCATAAGGGTGGTGTCATCTGCATATCTGAGGTTATTGATATTTCTCCCAGCAATCTTGATTCCAGCTTGTGTTTCTTCCAGTCCAGCGTTTCTCATGATGTACTCTGCATATAAGT
>NW_011495013.1:2370168-2371684 GCF_000754665.1 Bison bison bison | reverse complement strand
CTCAAGAGGCAGATCAGGTGGTCTGGTACTCCCATCTCTTTCAGAATTTCCCACAGTTTATTGTGATCCACACAGTCAAAGGCTTTGGCATAGTCAATAAAGCAGAAACAGATGTTTTTCTGGAACTCTCTTGCTTTTTCCATGATCCAGCGGATGTTGGCAATTGATCTCTGGTTCCTCTGCCTTTTCTAAAACCAGCTTGAACATCAGGAAGTTCATGGTTCACATATTGCTGAAGCCTGGCTTGGAGAATTTTGAGCATTACTTTACTAGCATGTGAGATGAGTGCAATTGTGCAGTAGTTTGAGCATTCTTTGGCATTGCCTTTCTTTGGGATTGGAATGAAAACTGACCTTTTCCAGTCCTGTGGCCACTGCTGAGTTTTCCAAATTTGCTGGCATATTGAATGTAGCACTTTCACAGCATCATCTTTCAGGATTTGAAATAGCTCGACTGGAATTCCATCACCTCCACTAGCTTTGTTCGTAGTGATGCTTTCTAAGGCCCACTTGACTTCACATTCCAGGATGTCTGGTTCTAGGTCAGTGATCACATCATCGTGATTATCTGGGCCGTGAAGATCTTTTTTGTACAGTTCTTCTATGTATTCTTGCCACCTCTTCTTAATATCTTCTCCTTCTATTAGGTCCATACCATTTCTGTCCTTTATCAAGTCCATCTTTGCATGAAATGTTCCCTTGGTATCTCTGATTTTCTTGAAGAGCTCTCTAGTCTTTCCCATTTTGTTGTTTTCCTCTATTTCTTTGCATTGATCACTGAGGAAGGCTTTCTTATCTCTTCTTGCTATTCTTTGGAACTCTGCATTCAGATGCTTATATCCTTCCTTTTCTCCTTTGCTTTTCACTTCTCTCCTATTCACAGCTATTTGTAAGGCCACCCCAGACAGCCATTTTGCTTCTTTGCATTTCTTTTCCATGGGGATGGTCTTGATCCCTGTCTCCTGTACAGTGTCATGAACCTCATTCCATAGTTCATCAGGCACTCTATCAGATCTAGGCCCTTAAATCTATTTCTCACTTCCACTGTATAATCATAAGGGATTTCATTTAGGTCGTACCTGAATGCTCTAGTGGTTTTCCCTACTTTCTTCAATTTAAGTCTGAATTTGGTAATAAGGAGTTTATGATCTGAGCCACAGTCAGCTCCTGGTCTTGTTTTTGTTGACTGTATAGAGCTTCTCCATCTTTGGCTGCAAAGAATATAGTCAATCTGATTTCGGTGTTGGCCATCTGGTGATGTCCATGTGTAGAGTCTTCTTTTGTGTTGTTGGAAGAGGGTGTTTGTTATGACCAGTGCATTTTCTTGGCAAAACTCTATTAGTCTTTGCCTTGCTTCATTCCATATTCCAAGGCCAAATTTGCCTGTTATTCCAGGTGTTTCTTGACTTCCTACTTTTGCATTCCAGTCCCCTATAATGAAAAGGACATCTTTTGGGGTGTTAGTTCTAAAAGGTCTTGTAGGTCTTCATAGAACCATTCAACTTCGGCTTCTTCAG